>NW_022981897.1:0-6746 GCF_902652985.1 Pecten maximus
CTTTTTGAAAATTTTTTTTAAAGTCCAATTTTATTTTGGAGCCTTTAAAAACCCCCGAAGGGCAGGATCCCTTAAGAAAAGTATATTTAAGTAGAAATGTATGTCACTAAATTAAAAAGTCACCCTTCAACAAGAAAAACTAATATAAGAACATCAACAAAGGGGGATAACTCTCTATAAACTGGACACTACCAAATTTCAATTGAAATGTCTGTATTCAACTAACTTTGGTTTTCTTTTAGATTAATTTGTTTTTGTTTTTATTTTGTTTAATCCACAGTTGAAGTTTCAGATTTATTTATTTTTTAGGGAATTTTTCTATGATGCTGTTGTGAAAATTGAGAGTTATCTCCCCTGTATCCTGTAAAACGTTGCCTTAGTACTAGAAGGAGACCATGCATTCCAAAAGGTTAAGCGTTAATTACATGTAAAGATGAAATTTCTCTACTTTTCCATATTCATCCATCAATAGCTGGGCAATATGGAAAAGTAGAGAAATTTGATCTTTTTAAGGTCTGTCTTCATTCGACAGGTCCTTACCCTTCAAATATATATGTCAAACATTTTCTACCTTCATTCCACAGGGCTTTAATGTGTTAAAAGTTTTCTTCCTTTATTCCATGGGGCCTTACCTTTTAAAATATGTCTAGGAAAAGGCTCTGAAGGATGACACCACCGCCCCATACCCCCAGGGTCTGTACCATTTACATATAATTATGATGTGATGTGACCCCACTCCCACCCAAACCCCTACCCCCACCCCCACCCCCAGGGTCTGTACCATTTACACACAAGCTACAGTTATGATGTGATGACCCCTACCCCCACCCCTAGGGTCTGTACCATCTACATACAAGCTACAGTTATGATGTGATGACCCTTACCCCTACCCCCAAGGTCTGTACCATTTACATACAAGCTACAGTTATGATGTGATGACCCCTACCCCCACCCCAAGGTCTGTACCATTTACATACAAGCTACAGTTATGATGTGATGACCCCTACCCCCACCCCCAAGGTCTGTACCATTTACATACAAGCTACAGTTATGATGTGATGACCCCTACCCCCACCCCCAAGGTCTGTACCATTTACATACAAGCTACAGTTATGATGTGATGACCCCTACCCCCACCCCAAGGTATGTACCATTTACATACAAGCTATAGTTATGATGTGATGACCTCTACCCCCACCCCCAAGGTCTGTACCATTTACATACAAGCTACAGTTATGATGTGATGACCCCTACCCCCACCCCCAAGGTCTGTACCATTTACATACAAGCTACAGTTATGATGTGATGACCCCTACCCCCACCCCCAAGGTTTGTACCATTTACATACAAGCTACAGTTATGATGTGATGACCCCTACCCCTACCCCCAAGGTCTGTACTCTTCACAAACAAGCTATAATCACGACATGTTGTTACCCCCACCCCCAGGGTCTGTACCCTTTACATACAACCTATAATCATGATGTGTTGTGACCCCCAACCCCACCCCCACCCCCACCCCAACCCCCAGGGTCTGTACCCTTTACATACAACCTATAATCATGATGTGTTGTGACCCCCACCCCCACCCCCACCCTCAGGGTCTGTACCCTTTACATACAACCTATAATCATGATGTGTTGTGACCCCCCCCCCCCCACTCCAATCCCCAGGGGCTGTACCCTTTACATACAACCTATAATCATGATGTGTTGTGACCCCCACCCCCACTCCAATCCCCAGGGTCTGTACCCTTTACATACAACCTATAATCATGATGTGTTGTGACCCCCAACCCCACCCCCACCCCCACCCCAACCCCCAGGGTCTGTACCCTTTACATACAACCTATAATCATGATGTGTTGTGACCCCCACCCCCACCCCCACCCTCAGGGTCTGTACCCTTTACATACAACCTATAATCATGATGTGTTGTGACCCCCACCCCCACTCCAATCCCCAGGGGCTGTACCCTTTACATACAACCTATAATCATGATGTGTTGTGACCCCCACCCCCACCCCAATCCCCAGGGTCTGTACCCTTTACATACAACCTATAATCATGATGTACTGTGACCCCTACCCCTACCCCCAAGGGGCTGTACCCTTTACATACAACCTTTAATCATGATGTGTTGTGACAAATCTGTTTCATTCACATCAGCTCTGACAGGTATCATCTATAAATCTGTGGTTGGACACATGAACAACACACTGACAGTAAAATGTGAGAGAGTAATTGAAAGATGAAGAGATAACAAGTCTTACCTGACAAGAAATAATCCCAGGTGTCTGCCAATACCTCGTTACAGGTAACTTAACAGTAATCTGGAATTATCAAAGAAGATTGTATCAGTCACAGCCTCAGATATCACTGGAGGAGACAGGGACGTCACATATATGTATATCGGGAGTACTGCACCGCTGTAAGGGTGGAGGTCACATATATCTATATCGGGAGTACTACACCGCTGTAAGGGTGGAGGGACGTCACATATATGTATATCGGGAGTACTACACCGCTGTAAGGGTGGAGGGATGTCACATATATCTATATCGGGAGTACTACACCGCTGTAAGGGTGGAGGTCACATATATCTATATCGGGAGTACTACACCGCTGTAAGGGTGGAGGGACGTCACATATATCTATATCGGGAGTACTGCACCGCTGTAAGGGTGGAGGTCACATATATCTATATCGGGAGTACTACACCGCTGTAAGGGTGGAGGGACGTCACATATATCTATATCGGGAGTACTACACCGCTGTAAGGGTGGAGGTCACATATATCTATATCGGGAGTACTACACCGCTGTAAGGGTGGAGGGACGTCATATATATCTATATCGGGAGTACTACACCGCTGTAAGGGTGGAGGGACGTCACATATATCTATATCGGGAGTACTACACCACTGTAAGGGTGGAAGGACGTCACATATATCTATATCGGGAGTACTACACCGCTGTAAGGGTGGAGGGACGTCACATATATCTATATCGGGAGTACTACACCACTGTAAGGGTGGAGGTCACATATATCTATATCGGGAGTACTACACCGCTGTAAGGGTGGAGGTCACATATATCTATATCGGGAGTACTACACCGCTGTAAGGGTGGAGGGACGTCACATATATGTATATCGGGAGTACTACACCACTGTAAGGGTGGAGGTCACATATATCTATATCGGGAGTACTACACCGCTGTAAGGGTGGAGGGACGTCACATATATCTATATCGGGAGTACTACACCACTGTAAGGGTGGAAGGACGTCACATATATCTATATCGGGAGTACTACACCGCTGTAAGGGTGGAGGGACGTCACATATATCTATATCGGGAGTACTACACCACTGTAAGGGTGGAGGTCACATATATCTATATCGGGAGTACTACACCGCTGTAAGGGTGGAGGTCACATATATCTATATCGGGAGTACTACACCGCTGTAAGGGTGGAGGGACGTCACATATATGTATATCGGGAGTACTACACCGCTGTAAAAGTTGTTATACTCCTGCCTATTACAATATCTGTTTACCCTGCCATGTCTGTCCAATAATTGTGGGTTATTCTATCATTTACAAACGACAACAAGAAGACTAACATGAGTATTTCACTGTGGAGCTTCCATTGCCACGGTAATCGTCAGGATAGTGTCTACTACTACCCTTTAGGTTATATATTTGGCCAAAATCTAAAAAAAAAAAAAGCTTGCCAATGTCTTGGATGTGCAGGGAAGGACTTCACGTGTTCTGATCATTTATATGTAACTCCTTTTGCCTAATTCTACTTTAAGACATCATGTTTCAAACTGCTCGCTATGCCAGACTAACCAGATTGTCATGGACTGAAGTGATGGCATCTCAAATACTGAAATAGCTAATTTTGTTAAAATTGAAGGAGGACATCTTTTTTTTAAAATTACCAAAATGCTGAATTCATTACTGAACACCTTCGATAACCATCACTTTTGGATTTTGAAAAAATTATCAACGATTAGAAAGTTTTAATGATGTGTATATGGAGGTTCTAAAAATAGGAAATCACCCCTTTGTATAGGGAAGGTAAGCATGTTATCACCCCTTTGTATAGGGAAGGTAAGCATGTTTCAAGTGTTGAACTTTGTAACCCTGTCGTGTACATATTCTGGCACAATCCACCCACTATCTGAGCGACTCCCAACTTCCTATCAGTCCCGTCTAGATCCCTGGCAGTGAGATGTATGATTATTTTGACACGTGATTAATTTGAGAATCATCCTTCTACTGGTAATTAATGAAGAAATCCTCGTTAATTATTCATGAGACTTTTCCTTCTGTATGTACAGCTGTCCGACAGGTACAGCAGTTAGCAGATAGGTACGTTATACCCCGCGACCTCCGATACCTGGTCAGTGGCCAGGGTCAACTTAGCATGGTCAACTTTATAGAGGAAATAATGTTCACCTTCAAAATGGATACAAATTCCATAATTTACATAATTTTCATGACTTTTGACTGATCACTTAGAACAAAATATTTAAACTGAAACATCAGCATTTTGTTGCATACAGTATTTATCCTTCAATATTCAGTACAAATGCTGGGTAATACTATTGCAGTCACTGAAGTTAAATGCTAACAGATGATAGATATACATATTTGTCAAGCAGTTTTGACAGGCTTGATAATTAGCTCATCCGAGTATACTGTAGTATAATGAATTACTAATAGATGTTATTCTAATATCAATATATGCTATTATTATGCCAATAAATGCTATTCAGATGCCTTACAATAACAGAAAATCACCACTGAAATTGTGTCAAATTTGTTTTTGTCAGGGCCACTCAGGGTTTGTTATACAGGACAAATATGGTATATGTATTTGTTTCCATCATCACAGCCATGAGGTGGAGGAGGACGGAGGAGGGTGGAGGAGGGCAGAGGACTGAGGAGGGTGGAGGAGGGTGGAGGGAGGTGGAGGGCGAAGGAGGGTGGAGGGAGGTGGAAGAGGACGAAGATGACAGATGATTGTGGAGGAGAATGGAGGGGTGGATGCAGGATTTTGCTGTGACCAGGTTTATACTTATATATATGGATATAATAACTATCATCTGTATTGGAGGATTGTGTCTACTATTGAATCAAAGAAAAGGGAAATCATCCATTACTACCAAGGCCACTGTACTTAGTGCTTTATCTAAACATCACCTTCCAAATGTAAAATTTGATATGATTGTAAGAACTAATTCATCACTGTCACTATCAGTATTGCTGATAGCATCCGAGAAAAAAAAAATCAAAAAACCTTTAAATTTTCTTTTTTGAATTTTCATATAATTCCTCAAGAACAACCTTGTGAAATTCTGGAACAACCCAGTGGTGTAAAGTAAAATGTATAGTTCTGGATAGAATCACTTAATCAAACGATAACCACACACTTGAAAAGGAAACGACAATAATTTAAATCCGACGCTGTAACTAGATCGATTTGCGAGAGTATAAATTGTGAGTTAACTATCAGTAAAGGTACATATAATCACCGATTACAGGCTTCCTCATCCCGTCACTCACTCTAACACCAATTTCCTTATCTCTCTCACGTCCACAAAATAGCATATCATTGATCTCCCGATCACACATTTCAAATCTCCGACTGCTCTACAATGTCATTAGCCGTCGAGAAATCTTTTCTTTTCTTCTTTCCATTTTTTTATCATCTTGTTATATTTCAGGCTGACATTTTCCCGCAATAAAAGCGATTTAGTCGTTCCTTTTAAAATGCCAGTCAGCTACCTTGTTATTTTATGTCCCCATACTAGAAACCACGACCCAGTCTCTGGTAAACAGTAAGGATAAAAATGTGCATGCAAAAAATTTGCGTAGTCCATGATAATTTGATGCGGGGGTTGTGATGGAGCAGAACTGGCTTACCTGTCCAAACACTTCGTCTTATTCTCCTTGGGTTTTAAGGTACTCCATGTGAATTTCAATGTTTTCTTTAAAATCATAACTTGTTTATCAATTATGAGTTAGAATTGTGTTTTCTTTTCCATGTTAGTATACTTTGCTAGTTTTATTTTTAAAATTATCATTAAAAGTTCACAGAAAATAGTATCACCATTATCATTCCCCCCCCCCCCCCCTCCCCTTTCCTACCCCCTCTCCACCCTCATTCCCCACCCCTCTCCACCCTCATCCGCCACCCTCCCCCCCCTTTGCCCCCCCCCGTCCACCTCATCCCCACAGGCATCCCTGCTCTCACCCTTTCTCCCCTCATCCCGCTACCCCTCTGACTCCCCATTTCCCCCCCTCGGTCCCCTCTATCCCCTCGCCCACCCCCTCTCCCCATCCTCCCCATTACCACCCACCCTCTCCACCCCCTCTCCCACCCCCTCTCCCCATCCTATCCCCATCCTATCCCCCTCTCCCACCCCCTCTCTCCCCATCCTATCCCCCTCTCCCACCCCCCTCCCCCCCCCTCTCCCCATCACCCCCTCTCCACCCCCCCACCCCCCCCCGCTCTCACCCCACTCCTCCACACTCTATCCCCCTCTCCCACCCCCGCTCCTCACCCCCTCTCCACCTCATCCCCCCCCTCGTCCCCCCCCCCTCACTCCCCTCCATCCCCTTCCCCCCCCCCCTCTCCCACCCCCCCCCCCCCTCTCCCCCCCCCCTCCCCCCCCCCCTCTCCCACCCTATCCCCCTCTTCCCACCTCCCTCTCCCCCCCCCTATCTCCCTCTAC
>NW_022981898.1:0-6594 GCF_902652985.1 Pecten maximus
GAAAATAACTCATCCGGGTTCAGGGGGGTCAAAAGGGACCCATTTTCCAAAGTATTCCAAAAATGCAAATACATTTTTTTTTTTTATGGATAATAACATTTTACTCCATGAATTATCCCTTAAGCCCTTAATATATTATCCTGTAAAAGTATGCTCTAAATTTAACAAAGTTCATAAAAAGACGAAATATTAGACAATACTGCATTTTGAGTCGGCTATAGTTAGACTACAAAACCATTACCATATAAAACACACAATATTTTAATGATATTGACTGGATTTCAAAATATTTTCTGCAAAGTGTGTAGCTAGGTGGACAGCAGTGTTGTAATCAATAGTATCTAAAGTGTTTTGTAAATCTGAGCAAAAACGAAGTAACAGCGTACCAATAAGTAGTGATCGAAATCAGTTTAACTTTCAGAATCGATAATCGGAAACTTGAAATAAATTGATTTTTGATTATAATCGCTTTTCTTAATGTAGCGCAGATTTGGAAATTTTGTAGAAAATTATGTACATCTCAAGTACGTTTCAACTTTTTTTATTTCTTAAACTGAACACAAACAGCATTTAACGGTTGTCATTATATTCAAATCTACTTAATTGCTTGTAAGCGATCAATAAATATATCACTAAAATATAAGATCAATTAATCTTGGTTTGGTAACATTACAAAAATACAAGAAGCCGAAGATTTCGAACACTTCCAGAAATGTCCGATTAATTGCCTTTTGAATTTTTCACCAACGATTATTTTGTTTTTGTTTATTTGGGGTTTTTTCACTTATTTTCCATTATTTTCTATCATCGGTCCACCAGTACTGTTAAGTTATTCTCTTTTAAAAAGCCCTCATTTGTAAAACTGCTATAATAATTACCCTTACTGAAATGTTTCATCTGCAGCAGGGACGTAAATATTTGATAACATGCCCATCATATGTAGAGTGTGGAGTTTATAATTCACATGTATTGTGTTCAGGATGTTACAGAAATTGATAAGTTACTGTGCAAGGTGATGGAAGTCTTTTCATTTCCCCCTGGCTACATATGAATATTTCATTATTGAACATACACACATACAGACCTTTAACCAAAGGCTTATATAATATAATCACAAGTTACAAGATGGCATTCTTGCAGATATACACAACACAAATACACCACAAGCATTTTGCGTCTATAAATTATTCCAATAAATACCATATTCATCCCTGTTTCAATTAATATGCATGTTTAAAATTACCATAAATATACGTGTGATTCAGATTTTGAATAGCAGGAAACATCACAGTCATGGTTTTGTCATTTTTGACAATTTTGAAAACAAACCCTATCTTTAATAACATAATCTACAGGTAAGATGGGTAATTCGTAGCATGACATAAACTCAACTCTTACACAATGTACAGGTATGATGTGTAAGGTAGCATATATATCCTTATAAAACTCTTACACAAAATACAGGTATGACATGCAAGGTATGTCCTTAACTATAACACAAAATACAGGTATAATGTGTAAGGTAGCATATATATCCTTATAAAACTCTTACACAAAATACAGGTATGACATGCAAGGTATGTCCTTAGCTATAACACAAAATACAGGTATAATGTGTAAGGTAGCATATATCCTTAACTCTTACACAAAATACAGGTATGACATGCAAGGTATATCCTTAACTCTTACACAAATCACAGGTATGATGTGTAAGGTAGCATATGTCCTTAACTCTTACACAAAATACAGGTATGATGTGTAAGGTAGCATATAACCTTAACTCTTACACAAATCACAGGTATGATGTGTAAGGTAGCATATGTCCTTAACTCTAACACAAAATACAGGTATGATGTGTGAGGTAGCATATACCCCTAACTCTTACACACAGTACAGGTATGATGTTTAAGGTAGCATATATCCTTATAAAATTAAACTCTTACATGAAATACAGGTATGATGTGTAAGGTAGCATACACCCTTAACTCTTAGCCATGATATATACCACTCGGCTAGCATGAACCTCTCTTTAGCTTCAGGATTATTTTTTAATCCAGAGGTCCTGGGTTTGTTTCTTAGTGGTGGCATTGATATAAATTTCATTTTATTTTTAATCATGCTCTCAGCAACACAAAATTAACTGAGATGATTCCAAATATAACTTACAGTAATGAAATGTTCTACATAAAACTTTTAAGTGCATGTCATCTGCAATAAAATACGTACATCCAACACTAGTCCAATACACTAGCATGCGTAAGTAGAATTAGGCTATACGACCATTATACCTATAAGTGGATTTATACGCATTCCTAGCTTTAACACTTCAGGTGTCAAGTGCCCTTTATCTAATCAGCTTAGACCACTTCAGACATCATAGATTCTATTCCTCCTAATCGTACTATGGTATCAAGCATGGTTCAGGAGAAAAGTAATCGGATTAACTGCTATGGTTGACTTCTTACCACATATATCCAGAAATGAAGTATTTGATTTTTTTTATTGTTAAGTAAACAGTGTACTTTTAAAAGGAACTTCAGGTAGTAATGGGGGGATCAATTCATTGTTACTGAAGTTTTTATAAAACTAGAAAATGTCTATAAGACGTAATTGTCCCCGCTACCACTTGACACCCCGAAACACAGTTTAGTGAGGATCGCATCAGCAGTTCCTGAGAATTAGCTATAGTTACATTGAATCGGGACCGTCCAGTACAGACTTTAGTGAGGATCGCATCAGCTGTTCCTGAGGATTAGCTATAGTTACATTGAATCTGAACCGGCCAGTACGGAAGGTAATGTGACAAGACAGGACGAACAGGGGTGACGCTATAAGCCCCCACACCCCTCCACTTCATGGCGGGGGCATAAAAACTTGAGTTATGATTAATTGTAGTTGTCAAGTAATTCAAGTTGCATACAAATCCGCAATCCCAATTAACACTTGAGACAGATCCATGATCAATATAGATTTAAAAATTCATCATGGGAATATCAGTAAGGCTACACGATTTTATATATCAATAGACTTAAGGTAGAGTGTCACTATGCTCTTTGCTAACTCTCAAGGAAAAAGAGTTCTTATTTTTTATACTTAACTTTACCACAGAAAAGAGTTATATTCGAATGAGATATATCATGATCTGAGTGGCACAATGGTACATTAGTCTGTCACCTAGGGGTTCAAATCCCCAATCAAATTTAAAAGCTATGGGGGTCTCACCTGTACAACCACGTCGGTTTTCCCCGTTTTCCCCGTGTACTTCGGTTTCCTCCCTCTATAAGAGCCCTGTTAATTGCCCTTCCACTGGGGCCAAGGAGAGTTTGGTTTATTTTGTTTAACGTCCTATTACAGTCAGGGTCATTTAAGGATGTCCATGGTTTTGGAGGTGGAGGAAAGCCAGAGTACCTGGAGAAAATCCACCGGACCTATAATCAGTACCAGGCAACTGCACCACGTGGGATTCGAACTTGCGACGTAGAGGTGGAGGTCTAGTGATAAAGTGTCGGGACACCTTAACCACTCGGCCACCACAGCCCCTTAAAGGAGTAATTAACATAAGTTGTTATAACCTGTTTCACAACTGTTGCAAAATAAATAATCAAAAGTTTACATTTTTTATGCATATTGTAGATTTCAGTTTCTCAAAAACAACATGGATCCAACTCTAGAGCTTCCCGGAACACAGCAGTTCATTTTATATATGGTATCTTCGGTTTCCCCGAGGTTCTGTTCATGTTTTTGTTTTAGATCAGGTTCGACAGTATGGTGGACATATGTTAAATGAACAGCAAGCCTACCTCTGTGTTGAACCATACACTAAAGTCTCAACTTTTTATTTCATTATCCTTTCATAATATAATTTCTTTTTGCAGACCACTGACAGTACGACACTATCAACCCAATTATGTATCGTCAGCAATTGATCCACCTAGACTCCTACCCTGACCCCGACACTTGACCCGGTCCTCATGAGTTCGGAAATCACATTACCCCACCATGGGGTGATTTCGGATATTTTAACCAGATCAAACATTTCACAACAAAGAACTAAGTTGACCGGTCAGGTTATTTAATCTGGTACCCACACACAATGGACTTCGATAGACCATTCCTTCTGTCACCTTTTATTAACTAAGGTGACCGGCCCCTATCACACTTCCTCCCTTCCCCGATCCTCATAATTTGACCCTTGACCCCTATTCCGATCCCGATTCCCAAACGTACGTCATCATGCGGTAGTTAGATCCCTATGTAGTACCAGCAGATATTTTCGATTAACCTGTCTCGATAACAAGGGTGATAAAACTATCTAGAGGTACATTATGAGGTTATTATGAGGTGATTTTCATTCTCTGAAGTAATTAAACACCAGCTATTCCAATAACTCTAAACGCCCCACACAAAACGCTACCTCCATTGTTCTACTGGAGAGTACACAAACTTTATCTCTTTTTTCACTGTTGGTTTTTGAACAGAGAAAAAAATAGATAATTCTTTTCTTTCATTTTCAAAAACCTTTTAGCTTCTGACCCAATGCAATCCAAAAGAGATGATTAAATCTAGGAACATTTTAAGTCTGCTTTTTTTACCGATGATTAGCCGATCTAGTGGCACTGACCTCACTCGACTCCTGGCTGATATATACAACTCTACATAGAGCTGTACAGGGTACACAAAGATAGACAACAGGCAGAAATTCCTCCTCCCAAAATGTAATGACCAATTTGTCGGAAACAGAGCTGTTAGAAAAAGGCAATGAAATCCTTAACGGGGTGATCGTGATCTGGGGAACGTTTACACTGTATGTATACAGAGAGCAGGTTTCAGGTGTTTTATTTTGGATTTTGAGAATTTCGTAGATATTTTCAGAATTTCCACTCATCTCCATGTTGATTTTGAAATATTATTTTCTAAACAAATGACTTAGTCGGGGCCATATAAATCTATATATATACCATCAAGCAGTTTTCTGCAAAATCTCAAAAAGTTTTTTTAAGCTTTAATACATCTCAGGTTGTTAGGACCTATATGGTAAAAACCTGATGTTAATGACGAAACAATTTCACTAAATGCTGAAATAAACTCTCGAGATATCAACACAAAAGTCACACCTGGCCGGAATCTTAACAAGGTTTTCTACCAGTCAGTGACAGTCATTATTTCTCACCTGCCTGTGGTTTGTTTCAGATGCCTGTGGTCCTGATAACAGGTAGTGTATGTCTCCTTCAATTAACATTTAATTGACTCCAGTATGTATGATACAAAGTATCAAGACAGTTCATAAAGTATTGTCAACAGCGAAACTGCACAATGTTACAAAATTTCATCAATTTGTCTGGAATCCCTTTCATCAAGTTGGGATCCAAAATCAATCAATATTAGGTCAAATTAAGTAAAAATGGCAGGACATCCAAAATAGCTTTGGTGATCATCTATATTGTATATATTGTATATATTGTATATATTGTATATGTTGTATATTGTATATATCGTATAGGCACCACTTCCTTATCAAAAACAATATTATGTCCAAAGATGAGAACTCCATCTCAAATAATTTCATATCCATGAAATCGTATCTGGTATGATTTTTAATTTGAAAAATTTTAAAATGTAAAAGACAGGGCATTATAAGCAAACTCTGTATAAGTCGTTATTATTGGTCGATACTCTCCAAGAAATTATCGGACAAATACATATAAACAATATATACAGTGTGTCCGAACCAGACATAATACCAAATGATGCCGAGTTATGGTATACCATTCTTAGTTGTTTAGCCAGAATTAATGGACATATATAGTAAATGGGAATGGAAACATTTGCACAAGTGGATGTCATTTAAATAAACAAAAAAATCTGGGATTTTCTACTTAAGCATATGGTGAGAATTTTATTGTTATGAAGCAGGTGCACTTCTCGGTAACAGTACACCTAACACATGGAGGAGATTTGGAGACGCAGATAACCTTCAACCTCCATTATAAAACGTGATGGGAATCAAATTCTTAAAAGGCTCTATTATCTACTTTGTTACAACAACATCAGAGAAAATGTCACTACTTTTTATCCTTTTTTCTATAATTCTATATAACTATATTCTCTGCAATGACCCATTTAGGACTACCTTCCTTCATTAACTT
Source organism: Pecten maximus (assembly GCF_902652985.1). Classification (NCBI taxonomy): domain Eukaryota; kingdom Metazoa; phylum Mollusca; class Bivalvia; order Pectinida; family Pectinidae; genus Pecten; species Pecten maximus. The sequence continues at coordinate 6,147 of NW_022981898.1, forward strand.
CCTATAGTGTGGGCTTACATTAAGATGGTAGTTAATTAAGCACCTGATTAGTCCTTAGCCTTATGAGGGTTGGACGACTCGTTCGCCTGTTGTCAGTATATGTAATATGACTGGGTGGCCATGGGGTGTCCTGCTGGGTGTCTTTGGCAGTGTGTTTCAGCGGGATAGCACTATAAAGTCGACATCAGTTCTGCACTTTCGCAAGGAAACAAAGTCTCCTAAAGCACACTCCAATACACCTCAAGCTGCATAATTGCACACAAGGGTGACTGTCCTTAAATGACGTTAGCTGTTGATAGGACGTTAAACAAAACAGTCAGTTATCTCCCTTCTTTTCTATAAATTTTGCAGTTATACAGATATATTGACAATACATATATGTCACTTTTTAAATCACCTTCACTCATACTTCATTTCATTTACTTTATTAAATGCCACCTTCATTCTT
>NW_022981899.1:0-6655 GCF_902652985.1 Pecten maximus
TAGTATAGATATGATCTCAACAGCTGCCATAGTCTGTTGTTACACTGCATAATTTGAGACAAACTGAATCTTTGTGAAATCAAGTCTATGGCATTAAACTGTGTCATATAATCAAGTTTGTGAATCCCATAACTAAAAGGGGACTTGTGTCATCACACTTCTCAACAATGCTTTCCATGAAGCAATGGAAATTTTGAACTGAAGAGACCTTTGGTGGGGAGTACATAAAGAAACATTGAACAAGCTCATCTTTATGATAGATTGCGGCAAAAACTGTTTCAATCCCTAATATATAGCAAGACTGCAAAACCTGAAAAGGATTTTTCGAGAAGACGATAGTCCCCTTGTATGGCCGATAGTTGGAATTTTGTTCTGCATCTCCTCGATAATGCCCTGCAGGTAGGGCGTAAGAATTGTATCTGCTGCCCCCATTGCATGATCGTAAGAGGCGACTAAATTTGGGATCTTATCTTTTCTCTTCTTAACAACTTTCTTCTTCCTAACGTCTCCCTTGACATTGCCTCACTTTTGGCTTTTAGTTGAGCGTTCGCCCCTGTGAGGAAGGCTTTTGGTTCTGTCCCCTGGCCGAGACAAACCAGAGTCTTAAAAAATGGTAGTTGCTACTCCTGCTTAGCGCTCAGCATATTTGGAGTGGGACGACTGGTTGGCCCGTTGTCAGTATAATGTGACCGGATGGGGTGTGCTGCTGGGTGTCTTCGGCAATATGCTTCAGTGAGGTACCACTTTAAATCGGCAAAAGTTCCGGCCTATCACAAGGAGACTTAACACGAACATACCACAGCCTCCCAAAACACACATACGCACCCACCACACACATGCATGTCGCACGCACGGGAGGCCGTCCTTAAATGACCTTAGCTGTTAATAGGACGTTAAACAAAATAAACCAAACCAAAATCTCCTCGATACACTTTGAAGCCATCTAGTCTATACAGATCGTCATAATCTTATTGTTGCAATCTCGTTTCTGTGATTACAATGATATCAGCAGCAAGCATGTTTTTTTCTGCGCTACCAAATCATCCATGTGCAAATGAAGAGACCTTGAGTTATGATACGCATGTGGGTTAATGCTGCGTCCTGTTTCGATGCTCATTAGTGTATTCATGTAAAATATACATTGTTATACATTGTTGCATCTTGTACATTCCGATGACGTCACATTGTTTACAGATCCCGCGTTGTGTCTGCACTGACTGACACGAAAGCTTCATTCTATGTTTTTTAGTGCTTTTGTTAGTTTTCTTTTATTTCAATTGATAGGTATGGTAAAACAACCTCAATCAATATGAGGTGTAAATGTAGTTTTAAGTAAAAACGGCATGTTGCGCAAAAAGAGGACGGTGGTTTTACCAGTGTCGAATCTGCAAACTTGGTTGTATAACCGAAAACGTCTAACTATACCTTATGTCTTTAGAAATTATCTGTAAATAATTAATTGAATTAATTACGATCATTCGCATTCGTCTATGAATGTTTGATCGTTTCTATATGCCGATTTCCATACATAAAACACTGAAGCGTGAACATTAACACTTGCTCTATAAATCGCCTTAGAGCAGCCGATTACCCAGTATTAATACGTATGAAACAGACAAGAGCGTGAAGGTAATTGTAGGTGAACAACGAAAAGTGCTGTACATTCTTACGAAAATGACAAACATCGTCAAAATTGTAGTAGGACGAGTCGGGGCTCCGGGCGTAACACACACCGCTCCGGCTATTAGTATGTCCCGAAGTCCCGCATCGCCTAGTGTTATCAACCCAGGTTCGGTTAGGTTCTAACACTTGTCGGATATTGAAGAGATAACAAACTACATGATTTTAAAGTTAATGATATTTAATAAAGGTCGATGGATTATGTACAGATGAAAATACGTTCACACACAAATAACTATATACATTAGATCAGCCCACGGACCCCTCCCTTGGTCATGACTTACAGGAGCTTGACTCCCGCGCCACCTAACATTATGACCCTGCCTAAGCTTACGTACCCCTCTGCTACCTATCCAGCTAAGCGAAGGCCTGTTGAAATGTGGCACACCTCCGGAAACAAATCCGTTCGACTGCCCACTGAGCGAGCCAGACACCCGAATATATACCCGAGATTGCGCCCCAGGCATGCTCGTGCGAATCTATTTATAAACAGCTACAACTGGATAAGCGACAATAACAGGGTCAGCCAGACATGACCTGGCGACGTCACAATCCCCTCGATCGTCGTCGAGCTGACTGGTAACAAAATAATATAATATCTAATACTGTACGTTGTTTTTTACGATGCTTAGTTTTAATCAGTCCCTGAAATCCTCTCCTACTACAAAATTATTAAGAGTAGTCAATTAATCGGCACTTTGTCAATTAATACCAGTTTATAACGCCATTATTTAACTCTACATGAATAAAGTATCACGCTTGTTTGTACGGCAAAAGACGTTATTTGGGTGCTCTGGCCATATTCACCGACCAAGTGTTAATGCTGTCCTTCGTGCCGGTCACGTGACCACGCGAAAACACGAGGACCGACTAAAACATCGTGATAAGGACATTTGACACCTAACATTACAATCAGGTCAAGGAAACAAACAGAACTGATTATCAAATAATGCATTTATCTAAAAACATAGCGATTTTAGTTCTTTTCAATTATATATGCAACATTAACCCACATGCGTACACTATTTTCAAGTCTGCATCAATATCTCCTAGAATTGGCACGCATGACTGTAAGCTCGCATATTCTCTCAATCTTTTTCATTTCATGTACAACATCTTTTGATGCGGCTATTTTTTGTTCATGCTCAAGCCAACATAATGCATGTGTTCCTGTTTCCTTGTTCCGAAATGTAGACAGCAGTTACCATAGTAGACCCTTGTGACTTATGAACAGGTTTTGCAGCTGCTGATCTAAGCGAAAACTGTCGCCGTGTTACGTAACAGGACTGAGTTCCTCCAACAGGGAACCTTGTGGTAATCTCTAAAACAGGAGTCCATGTTTTACAGATACCGTGTGCATATAAATGACTATATTTTGTTCTTTTTTTAGCTCCAATGCATTTTTCCTCAAAAAGAACCCAAACAATACTGTATCTGGTGGAGCCATGTACCCGCATATCTAGTTGTTTGACAATTCCAGGAGTTCCATTTGTTAACCCATCCTCTACATCAATGTTGACACACACTTCAGCTGGTAGATGTTCTGCCAATGGAAGTATTTTGATCAAACCCATTGTTCTTGTTGGATCATCAGATATCTGGTTCTTGATCTTGTTTTTCACATCCTCTCAAACATCACCATTTACAGTGTATATTGCCTGAATAATACATTTGTATCCTATTTCAGCATTTTCATATGCATTTGTATTGTGAGCATTAACCTCAGCATTTGTTGTAAACAAATGTGGTTTGGTAGTAACACTGGGAATTTGTCCTGTTGAAAGAATTTGATCCTTTAAAGTGTCCAAGTCTGCATGGTTGTGTAGGCCTTCACGTAGACGATTCAGTAATTCAGAAAAGACTTTGTCTTCTTTCTGTCTTATAATCTCTGTCAATTCAAACAACTTGAAATGCTCTACCCACAAATTCATAGCCAGTGGTCCATAATCTGCTGTCAAATCATCAAAAATCCAGCCATCCATAACTGGTTTCAACTGAAACAGATCGCCTATTGCGATAATGCTAATACCACTAAATGGCTGCTGCTTCGCAAAGATTTCTTGAAGCCTGCTATTGATATAGTTGAACATCCGGTTACCGACCATAGATATTTCATCTATGAACACAACTTTCAAGGCATGAAATTTCACTCTGAAAGAATCGAATTGCCGAGAATCAGGGGGGTTGTATTTGAACCCCTGGTTTGCAGGTATGCAAAACAATGAATGTATAGTATGGCCACCAATACTGTGTGCTGCTTTGCCAGTAGGCGCGCACAAAACAGCTTTAATATCATCTGGACAATAGACCCTTTCACGCAGTATGTTTTATTACCTCCCCTTGGTAGAACTCTTTTGCGTTTCGATCGAAAACGAGGCGACCGGTGTTGACTTGTTTGTTGACAAAGATCGAGTCGAAGATTCGCTGTACCGGCTTTGGCAGGTAAGAGTATTTCCGTGAAGAATATCGCACAATTTGGACAAATAGAATAAATTCCTTATTAACTAATGCATTAAAACAATACAAAGATTTTCTGTTTAACATCAGAAGGTAAATAACAAAACAAAAACGATACAATTTGCGTGTTGTCAATGTCAGAGGGGGGGGGGGGTTGTTTTTGTAGATGTAATTCAGTAATGTTTCTATCGGTCTTTTAGAAGTATGGCAATCACATATTCACTGTTGTTGTAACGACAATTGTCTTGTCAGTAGTCGTATCTACGAGTACGATACCAGGAACGTACATACACCATACAGGGATTGGTAGCCTGTCTCTATCTGTCTATCTATATTAATAACGACATCTACATTGCATATATGGCGAGATGACATCGAGTGAACTACAAAACCATCGTGACCTCATTCCTACTTCTCGTCAAATCCTTTTCATTTTTGAATCAGGAGAAAGTTGAATCAATTAAAAACGGAATACATTTACATTGCTTGTGATCAAGTTTATTAGTAACCTTTTTTGAAAAGTGTACTTAATTTTACATAAATTTTCAGCAGGGCTTTTTCCACTGGTTTGGGAAAGGGCCTTTTTGTCTCATTTTGGGAAAGATAATTGGTGAATTGGAAAAGATTTTTTCAGGAGTGAACTGCAAATTTTGGAAATTTGGCTTAAATATGAAATAATTTCAATTGGGAATGGGGCCCATTAACGCGCCCCCCCCCCCCCCCCCCCCCCCCCAAAAAAAAAAAAAAAAAGCCATAAGAAAAAGCCCTGATCAGACCTTTGATGAAATTATCCAATTTACCTAATTGCTGGTATAGTTGTAGCAACATATAGTGGTAATCACACCTTCATGGCTCAATGCACAAATACAAAACTCATCCTATGTCAGTCTCCAAACTAGTTGAGTTGCTAATTCCGCTATGTATATCCCTGACAGAACGCCGGTTTTCCGGACTGGGTGTATCCCGGGCCACTTAAACTATTTATTGTAACATTTTTATAAAATGCCAATTGATATACATGTAGGTCATTTCCATTTTTCTCAGTCAAAACTGTGTAAATATTCAGATCTATATGCATTAACATATTATACATAAATATTTTTCAATAATCCATATCCACAGATATGCTGACATCCAAGGGGAAGCAGTGTTCTGTTTATGGATGCGACAACTTTGCCTTCAAGAAAGATGGAACTAGCACAGGATACATTGTTTTTCAAAGACTGAAAAAGGTTTTGGAACAAAGGAAATTGTGCTCATATTCTTTTATAAATATATGAATGGAGCACATTTCCATTGGACTTATAAGTAAAAACTGGACATTAAAACCTGACCAGACACCAAAAGTCTTCTCATGGATAACTGTACATACTCCTAGAAAAAAGTCCATTGAAGAGGTCAACAACCATGAATGAGACTACCACTGGAATCGGTTGTAGATGATTCTGAGAATTTGGATGTTCCTGAACTTGTTTGGAGTGGTAAGTTTTTAATACCATGATTTTTTTTACAGTATTAGGTAGCACTTAGGTGTCGGGTGGGGGTGGGGGACTGGTTAAAGAATGCAGCATTTATTAGGGATCCATAGAGATCTAAACTAGCTTGAATAATAGTAATAATAATAATGTAAAACTTTTATATACCATTTATCACAACCATTAGACCAGTTCTAACCTGATCATTGGTCCATTTGCACCAAACAGAAAATTTCTCATATTTCTGGGGAGTATATAGCCAAGCAGCCGATAACGCACTTCACATTCACATGCCCAGCACTATATAATACCACATAGTAATGTAGAGTGAAGTGACTTGCCCTGTCTAGGGCTTGAACCTTAGGTCCTCTGGTCTGGTTACAAGTCACACTCGCTACCACTGTGCCTCATCCCTCCTAAATTTCCAGTAGGGAGCTTGAGGGATAAATGCTGTAAAACTAAATGTAATTTACCTAATGTATATATGGAGTTTAGATTTTTTTAGTTTTAAGGATACGAAAATTGAATGTGTAATGAATTAATGCAAACAATATTTATTTTGTTTTAGGAAATTGGAATTCAAGCAGGTCCTGGCACTAGTGATGTAGGCTGCCAGACAGATGATGGTGATGTGACAAATGTCTGTGATCATAACCACTCTAGCGACCACATTCTTGACCACATTTACAGTTTTCATGCCGATGATGATGGCGAGAATGAAATTGAAAATCTACAGATAGAAATTGAAAAACTGTCAACGCAAATAAATGATACGGAAGATCGATTGAATGAATTTATAGGGAATAGTTTTTCCGTTGAAAAAAATAAAAATGACCCAAAAGCAAGACTTTTTGTATACAGGATTTATTTACTGTTCTGTCACTGGGGAATACAAAAATGGCATTTTCCTCGCCCGAAAGGCATTTATTCACATTTTCTTGAAAAATTATCTTCGGAGTGAGGTTAATCCCATCAAGTTCTGAAGAATCGCTTTTTATTCAGGAAAATGACATTGTCCTTTAAAAATGACTCTTGTCCGAGTA
>NW_022981900.1:0-6602 GCF_902652985.1 Pecten maximus
TTTTGGGCCCATGCGCCCCCTGGGGTAACCACACCCCCACCACTATTGGAATGTTGGAGCTATTGTGGCCCATCATCCATTGATATTCCCAAGAAACATTGTGGATATCTATATCATTCCCTCTAAATACTTTCCTGTAAAAGTCCAGTAATCACACCAAGTTACTGTAACCAGTAACAATACATTCCAAGACAACAAAACACCTGAATAGTTGTCTGACCACATATTCTGCTGTCGGTGCTCACTTAATGGGCGACTTCAGGTGTAAGGAAATTATTTTGACTGAATGTTTGGTGGGATTGTTTGGTGGGATTCTACGAAAAGTTACAAGTATTTTAATCTTTCATACTGCAAAGTTAATGGTTTTCAAATTTTAATCAAATGGTATTAAGACTGTACTTACTTTGCTTTGGAAAGCGAATCGCTGTTGGAATGACTACAAAATAAATATATAGTATTATAGTCAGATAAATAAAATTTATGAACATACCTACATTCAATACTAATCATTTTGTTCTTTCACTCAAATATTTTGGAGCTGAAAATGCATAAGATCCAATTTTCATTAATTGAGCATTAAAAGTTTTCTACCTTCCCACACTGTTTACACTTGCCCTCCTGGCGACGTCTGTGGACCCAATGGTGACGCATCGAAGTTTGCTGAAAAACAGATGGCAGTGCTTCAGGAGGGATAAAAACATTGATTAGTGTAAATCTCAAACAATAACGGAAAAGCCAAAGTCCACATAAATGGAACTTCCTCAGGCATTTGGAAACTTCATCTTGAGACTGGAAATGAGGGCTGCATTAACTTATTATATTGTGATAAGCTTTAAAATCCTTCATCTAAGAAAAATACATCCCAAGTACTCTAAATCTATAGTTTATTGTAAAACTACATTAGAATCATAAAACAATTCACAAATTCTGACATTACCTAATTCTACATACCAATATCCTACACCTTCGGGGATCTCTATAAGATGGTGTTACACAAGAGGCCCAATGAGCCTGTATCACTCACCTGCTCCTAATGCAACTTTAAAGTAGATCTAGGTCATTAATGTAGATTTGGATGCTTAGTTTACAACCTCTTAATTCAAATGGGCCTTATTGGTAACCTGAGTTCTGATATATGTCTACTGATAGATGATGTTTAAACTAACGTCTGTTTAACACATTTCAAATGATATTTTCCTTTTAAACTAACATCTATTTAACACATTTCAAATGATGTTTTTCCTTTTAAAGTAACATCTTATGATCTATTTAACACATTTCTCCCCTGTCACCTTGTTAGTAAGGGCCCCCGTATGTGGCTACATATCCTCATAATCATCGAGAAGCCATCTGCCATATCACTGCACAAGTAAAATACATTATACATATTTTATGATGTGACTCTTGTTTCTTTACACCTACATTTTTACTAGACAAACGGAAATGAAAAAACAGTCAACTGGGTAATAGTCATTAAGTTTGCTTTAATTTGCTTATCTAAACCTTGAGAACCACACCCCAATAACAGTTATTGACAGAGATCAATTTTGTACTTGGAATTCAGATCCAAATGGCTTTGACCTCTGACTTAGTCAGTTTACTCCTTGTTTAATTCTGAACAACACTGCTTCATAAATTTATGATATAATGTTCAGTGACAAGACATTGACTTAAACCTTCACATTCGACCCCGGAACCTTGACCTAGGATAAGTTTACTCATTGTTAATTAAATTAAGACCAACTTTGTTTCGTAATGTCACAACAAAAGTTGTAAAATGTACAAACTGTGATCTTGACCTTTGACCTAGTGACCTTATCTTTAGGTCAGTGTACACATTTTTAAAATTTCAAACATTTAAACAAATTTTGTAGCCTTTCACTGCAGCAAGCTTCTTGCATTAATATCATAATCCTGGGCCTCTTGGTTATTGAAAAAAAAGTAAATTTTTCAACATATTTGACCCCTATCACCTTCCATCTGAACAAAGATGATAGCATTCATCCCAGGAAGCTACTGGCAAAATATCATAACAATGGGCCTCTTGGCTAGTGATTTGGTTAGTGATCAGGAAAATGTAAACTGTTTACAGAAGGATGATAGACGATGATGGACAAAAGGAGATGAAATAAATGAAGGCTCCTACCATACAACTGGCTTCATATCAGGTTTTAGGGTCTCTTGATTATTGAGAAGTCATTGTTTAAAGATTTTAGCACCAGACCCAGTGACCTCAAAAGCAGGTCAAAGTAATTCATTTGAACAAACTTAGAAGCCCTTCACCCTCACATGATACAGGCCAAAAATCAGGTCTATGCCTATTGGTTATTCAGAAGAGGTCATTTGAAGATCACAACATATTTGACATCTACGACCTTAAATTTACTGGTAGGTCAAGGTCAATCATTTGACAAAACATGGTAGTCATTCTACCCCTAGCCTAGAGTACAGGGAGACACCTGTTACGGTGTCTCCTACTCAGCCTGGAGTACAGAGAGACATTTGTTATTGTGTCTCCTACTCACACAGCCTGGAGTACAGGGAGACACCTGTTATTGTGTCTCCTACTCACACAGCCTGGAGTACAGAGAGACACCTGTTACTGTGTCTCCTACTCACACAGTCTGGAGAACAGGGAGACACCTGATACTGTGTCTCCTACTCACACAGTCTGGAGTACAGAGAGACACCTGTTATTGTGTCTCCTACTCACACAGCCTGGAGTACAGGGAGACACCTGTTACTGTGTCTCCTACTCACACAGCCTGGAGTACAGGGAGACACCTGTTACTGTGTCTCCTACTCACACAGTCTGGAGTACAGGGAGACATCTGTTACTGTGTCTCCTACTCACACAGTCTGGAGTACAGGGAGACACCTGTTACCGTGTCTCCTACTCATACAGTCTGGAGTACAGGGAGACACCTGTTACTGTGTCTCCTACTCACACAGTCTGGAGGACAGGGAGACACCTGTTACCGTGTCTCCTACTCACACAGCCTGGAGTACAGGGAGACACCTGTTACTGTGTCTCCTACTCACACAGTCTGGAGTACAGGGAGACACCTGTTACCGTGTCTCCTACTCACACAGTCTGGAGTACAGGGAGACACCTGTTACCGTGTCTCCTACTCACACAGTCTGGAGTACAGAGAGACACCTGTTACCATGTCTCCTACTCACACAGTCTGGAGTACAGAGAGACACCTGTTACTGTGTCTCCTACTCACACAGCCTGGAGTACAGGGAGACACCTGTTACTGTGTCTCCTACTCACAAAGCCTGGATTACAGAGAGACACCTGTTACTGTGTCTCCTACTCAGTCTGGAGTACATGGAGATACCTGTTACTGTGTCTCCTACTCACATAGTCTGGTGTACAGGGAGACACCTGTTACTGTGTCTCCTACTCACACAGTCTGGAGTACAGGGAGACACCTGTTACTGTGTCTCCTACTCACAGCCTGGAGTACAGGGAGACACCTGTTACTGTGTCTCCTACTCACACAGCCTGGAGTACAGAGAGACACCTGTTACTGTGTCTCCTACTCACACAGTCTGGAGTACAGGGAGACACCTGTTACTGTGTCTCCTACTCACAGCCTGGAGTACAGGGAGACACCTGTTACTGTGTCTCCTACTCACACAGCCTGGAGTACAGAGAGACATTTGTTACCGTGTCTCCTACTCACACAGTCTGGAGTACAGGGAGACACCTGTTACTGTGTCTCCTACTCACACAGTCTGGAGTACAGGGAGACACCTGTTACTGTGTCTCCTACTCACACAGTCTGGAGTACAGGGAGACATCTGTTACTGTGTCTCCTACTCACACAGCCTGGAGTACAGGGAGACATCTGTTACTGTGTCTCCTACTCACACAGTCTGGAGAACAGAGAGACACCTGATACTGTGTCTCCTACTCACACAGTCTGGAGTACAGGGAGACATCTGTTACTGTGTCTCCTACTCACACAGTCTGGAGTACAGGGAGACACCTGTTACTGTGTCTCCTACTCACACAGTCTGGAGTACAGGGAGACACCTGTTACTGTGTCTCCTACTCACACAGTCTGGATTACAGGGAGACACCTGTTACTGTGTCTCCTACTCACACAGTCTGGAGTACAGGGAGACACCTGATACTGTGTCTCCTACTCCCACAGCCTGGAGTACAGAGAGACACCTGTTACTGTGTCTCCTACTCACACAGCCTGGAGTACAGGGAGACACCTGTTACTGTGTCTCCTACTCACACAGTCTGGAGTACAGGGAGACACCTGTTACTGTGTCTCCTACTCCCAGTCTGGAGTACAGGGAGACATCTGATACTGTCTTTCCAGTACTCACAAACAATCTGGCACTAAGAGACAGTTGTGACTATGTCACTTATGTCATCAGTCCCGTTAGGTCAGCAATCTTTAACAGAAGCCCTTAAATATCCTCATTATATCTGTCCAGCCAGAACAACCTACCCTACTATCTCGACAATTATGGTGACACGCAGACCTGGGTCCTTGGAGACTTCTCGTCATAACAGTGTGATTTGATGACACCCTGCGGTGGTACCTACACAAGTGCTGTGATGTAAACACTGCCCACAGGGAATTTCTAATCACATTGACTCTACAATAACATTTCAGGCTGTAGATCAGCCATGGCTAAACTGCTCTTTTCTGAGCTGAAACCTTGCACAGGAACTGGTAAAGGAAGGTAACTGACTTACTTCTCTGTAATTCCTCAGTCCAGCTTCACGGAATGTTGGTTTGCATCGGAGATTTTTCTATCAAGTAAAGGAAGCAATGACATTAAAATGATCATTACAGTGATAAAGTGTACTCCTAAATATCCCTTTATTTACTGAAATTTTGGTCTGTAACTAGTGTGAACATGTTACTAGCACAATGGCGGAAATCAGATATTTCAGATTTGTCCTCATACATCAGAAATATTGTCACGTATAGACAAGCATACTGTCCCCTACTGGCCCCTAAAAATAGAAATAAAAACCCCTGGAACTTTAATTTGTCAGAAATATTATGGTCTTTGTGTGAAGATTTTATCAAATTCCCTCAAAGAATGAAGCCACTGAGTGCTGACAAATTTTGGCGGTGTGTACAAGACGGACAGAGAGGAAACCTATAGTCCCCTGGTCTCACTGGTATGGGACTAACAAGCCTGAAATACCTCGTTTATGGTACATGTACATACTACATAGCTGTTAAATTCCACGGGGTAATATTTCTGTTGTCCCAGTCGGACTCTGTTTGTACATGTTAACAGTCTTCATTAAAAACATTTTAGTGTATATGTAACGCAGTTGCGTTCCGCTCATTTATTTTTGGACTCATTCCGGAAAATTGTAACATCCGGTTACGTAAGATACCCGTGCTGCTGTGGGGTCAATCACTTTTCGTCCGTGTGTCAGCAGGGTAAGTAGTGTTGACTTTTAATCTGTGAAATTAATTAGATAACTGTCGCCCATCCTTTCCTAAATTTCATATTAATTTGTCAGCTGGATATTATTTGCCACTATCGTACATGTATTTTTATTTTCACGTGTAGTATTTTGATGTATTTTCGATGTATAGAACGTTGTTTAATTTGAGTCTCGTGTGCCGGTGTCATGTCGGAAGTCAGGTTGTTGCTTCAAGGAATTATTCCATTTTGAGAGCACTCGCGGAGTGGCTAGAGAATATTTCCGCCTCTCGGGCTGTTTCTATACCGGTAAGGTGAGGGATGGTTGTTGGAAACCTCGTTAGTAGATACGGGAAAAAAGACTGGTGGTTAGCAAATGTTGTATTCTGACCGGACATGCCACGTGCTGGAGACTCAGGGTAAACTACATTTATTTTATTTATATGGTTAGTTGTGATTAAACGATGGTTGGCATGTGTTTTAGGCTAGACGTATATAATTGTGAATTCCTCACTGTGCCTCAGGGGTATTATTTTGGTACTTTGTTATTTTTACACATGTTAATAAATTGTTGAACTTTATATGACGAGTCTATTTTCCTTCTCACCAGTTTACTAAATATTGTCTATTACTTGAAAATTCATTTGTATTTGGAATCTGCAAGCGAAAGCGGCAGTCGGACCCTGCATGGGCAAAAACTTGGTAGCAGTCCGACACACGTGGCACCCCTGCGGTACACGTGCTGCGCGTTACATATATATAGGGTCTAGTAAGTAATAATGACAGTATGGTCCAATATGTAAATTCATTGCGATTCAGGTATTCTTATCATCTAATAGATGACTTCCATCTTCGGCCTCTTGCAATAGAACATCTGTCGATTACCATTACGTCATATGTCAAATATTCTAGACTTTTGCACAGACACCCATGATATATTTGTATAATATATATATCTACAGACACCCATGATATATTTGTATAATATATATCTACAGACACCCATGATATATTTGTATAATATATATATATCTACAGACACCCATGATATATTTGTATAATATATATATCTACAGACACCCATGATATATTTGTATATAATATATATATCTACAGACACCCATGATATATTTGTATAATATATATATATCTACAGACACCCATGATATATTTGTATAATATAT
>NW_022981901.1:0-22833 GCF_902652985.1 Pecten maximus
GGTTTTCACTGCCCCTTTTTAGGGATAAAACTTGTTTTGATTTTTTGACTGTTGGTTCACCTACACATTTATGATGTACTTAGTATGATGTTTGACTGTTGGTTCACTTACACATTTATGATATACTTAGTATGATGTTTGACTGTTGGTTCACTTACACATTTATGATATACTTTGTATGATGTTTGACTGTTGGTTCACTTACACATTTATGATCTACCTTGTATGATGTTTGCCTGTTGGTTCACTTACACATTTATGATCTACTTTGTATGATGTTTGACTGTTGGTTCACTTACACATTTATGATCTACTTTGTATGATGTTTGCCTGTTGGTTCACTTACACATTTATGATCTACTTTGTATGATGTTTGACTGTTGGTTCACTTACACATTTATGATATACTTTGTATGATGTTTGACTGTTGGTTCACCTACACATTTATGATCTACTTTGTATGATGTTTGACTGTTGGTTCACCTACACATTTATGATTTACTTACATGGTTTTCTATTGATGGTACAGTAGCTGTCACTGCGTCACTCTCATCTACAAAGAATAAAAGATCTTTATACATTGATACATGTCTGTAACAGTCATATAACGATTAAACCAGATTTTTTAATTTAAAAGATTTCAACAAAATTCTGTTTAAACACATTTCCAATTCAGAAGAGACGTTTGCGAACAAAACTATGCTGTAAATATCATGATGAATTCATTTCACCTTTGTGATTGTTTTAGGAGATGGTTTCATTTGGTTTAAATGAAGATTTTATCAAATCGTGCACAACAATTAAGTGGAGATATTTGTCTGGTTACTCTTTATCAGTGGGAAATTGTGATGTCAACAAAAGAATTAATAAGAAGTCCTGAAACTTTAAGACCCTGTCTACTTTAATAGCAAATATTTCAATTTCTACTCAAGTTGGACTCAATGAAACTACCAAACTTAATCTGTTTCATTTGCTCATGAATTTGACCAGATTAACACTGATCAGTGCGTATGAATACATGGTTAAAATCCTTCCGCAAAACGATTTCACTTTTTCTACATTGTTGTTATAAACATGGAATAATTATTAAAATTATCAAATTTATAATGCATTCTTGTATTTTATGAAAGACCAGATATGCTAAATACTTCTATTTTGACAAATTAATGCTGTTTTTAATCCTAATATTGCGGACTATTTTACTCGACCGACTAGACATGCACAATCCGGAACTCCTCGGGCTTTTCCGCAATTGGACTTGCACAAGCTTCCAGACATTAATATCTAGACCGACTTTTTTATTCGAAAAAAAAAGCAATTGAAATATAAGGATTGAATCTTGATTTGGTCGATTTCATGGGATCATGAATTGAGTTGCTCTTGAGACAAATTCAACATGAACTGCTTCGCAACTCAATTCATGACCCCATGAAATCGACCAAATCAAGATTCAATCCTTAAATGACCAAAACAATAAATCAGAAAACATTAAAATTTCATATCCTATATTTGCAGTTCTGATCTAACATCCCAATAACTGGCATATAAATGATGTTACAATCTGACAAAACAGAAAATTATTTCATGTACATGCTTTCCCATCAGAAACATATAGATCTTTCTGGTGTATACTGATACAGTACATGTGTAGTCAGGTGTCAGTCATGACGTGACTCAATTTCAAATTTTGTCAAAAAAAAAGATTTTCATGAATTTTTATTTATGTTTGTCACATGGCAGAATAGTAAACACAATCCATCTGCCCCAACATCTAACCCAAGGGTTTCTTAGTTATTGAGAAAAAGTTGTATCAAAATCTTAAAACATTTGACACCTGTGACCTTGAAAGTAGGTCACGGTCATTCATCGGAGCAAATTTGGTAGCCCTTTATCCCAGCATGATACTGACTCAATGTAGTGACCCTTGGCCTCTTGTTTATTGAGTAGAGAAGTTGTTTAAAGAGAAAATGTGATATTGGACTGATGATGTACATGTATCACAACATAAATTCACCTACTCGAGGGGCAGGTGAGCTTGAAAGAGTGGAGAATTGATTTACCTACATGAGGGGCAGGTAAGCTTAAAATAGTAGAGAATTGATTTACCTACCCGAGGGGCAGGTGAACTTGAAATAGTAGAGAATTGATTTACCTACCCAAGGGGCAGGAGAGCTTGAAATAGTAGAGAGTTGATTTATCTACACAAGGGGCAGGTGAGCTTGAAATAGTAGAGAGTTGATTTATCTACACGAGGGGCAGGTGAGCTTGAAATAGTGGAGAATTCATTTACCTACCATAGGGGCAGGTGAACTTGAAATAGTAGAGAATTGATTTATAGGAATGTTTTATCAGTCTTTCGTAGTATTGCTACAATCATCAGGTGCCAGTCACTACATGATTTAATTTTCAAATCATGGCAACTCATGTCACATGTCAGAATTTGAAATGATAACTAATTAAAACAAGAAGCACAGAGGGCCTGCATCCCTCACCTAGATATTTCAGTAATCATGGCAAAAATATTGCATCGCTCACCTGGATATTTCAGTAATCATTGCAAAAATATTGCATTGCTCACCTGTATATTTCAGTAATCATGGCAAAAATTGTTTAAGTTAAATTACAATTATTTTTCTACCTTTTTTGCTGCATTTTCAAACTATATCATTTTAAAATCTTTGTATGACCAACTTTAAATTTACCTGTCCTATAAATTTTGCTGTTAACAATTAAACACAACAGTATGCTTTTGCATGTAACCTTTGTATGTTATGAAAATGTCCTTGCCATGGTATTGTTACACATTCCCTATAACCCTCTACCTTTGAGGTGACATTGAGCCTCCTGATCCATCTTGTAGCCGGTGTCACAGGTACAGAGACCAGTTCGTTTCTTGGAGGCCTCCGGGATGAAGCAGATCATGTGTTCAGGACAGGTGCCGGGCATACCGTAGGTGCACGTTTTCATCTTAGTTAGAGGAAGTCCAAGTGTGGTCATCACTGGTGCCACAGGAGTAACAGGTTCCCCTAGACAACAATTAATATACAGGCGAATCAGACTTGTATACAAATCTTCTAATTTTTATTACTAATGATAATTTAAAATAACACACCTGAAAGAGAATTAGCAAATTAGAATATATATTTTTGTCTATCTTGTTCTACCTGTATATTCAACAGAATAAAACATGCATACTGAGTATTGATGTACCCTACCGACCCCACTAACTATTACAATGTTCTAAAAATAGTATCAGTGACCTTGACCTTGACCTAACAACCCTGAAATTTGAACTTGTTCGAGATATAATGGTCCTTTGTAATTGTGTGTATGTATGTAATCTATACATATACATAAGACAGAGGGAGATTACCCCCCCCCCCCCCCCCCCCTCCTCTTTCATCAGTAGGGGACTAATAATAAAACTTTATAGTAGTTCTAGTTCTCATTTTCTGATTTTACTTTGATTGGTATTGTTGGTGTCACTGATGACGCAGATGATGCTTGCTTTTTCTAGAACACCTGATCTTAATCAGGTACTGTGTACTATTTCAAGGGGCTCAATATCATCCACATCTAATATGGTGATTTTGTTTCATTGTCTGTATTAATTGGTTGAAACAGAAATGAAAAGAAACACGTGAACAGCATACACAGTAGATACATCCGGATAACGTACATAATTGTTAACTGTTAACGTGAGATAACATACATAATTGTTAACTGTTAACGTGAGATAACGTACATAATTGTTAACGTGAGATAACATACATAATTGTTACCTGTTAACGTGAGATAACATACATAATTGTTAACGTGAGATAACATACATAATTGTTAACTGTTAACGTGAGATAACATACATAATTGTTACCTGTTAACGTGAGATAACATACATAACTGTTAACGTGAGATAACATACATAATTGTTTACTGTTAACGTGAGATAACATACATAACTGTTAACGTGAGATAACATACATAATTGTTAACTGTTAACGTGAGATAACATACATAATTGTTACCTGTTAACGTGAGATAACATACATAATTGTTACCTGTTAACGTGAGATAACATACATAATTGTTACCTGTTAACGTGAGATAACATACATAATTGTTAACTGTTAACATGAGATAACGTACATAATTGTTTACTGTTAACGTGAGATAACATACATAATTGTTAACTGTTAACGTGAGATAACATACATAATTGTTTACTGTTAACGTGAGATAACATACATAATTGTTAACTGTTAACATGAGATAACGTACATAATTGTTTACTGTTAACGTGAGATAACATACATAATTGTTAACGTGAGATAACATACATAATTGTTAACTGTTAACGTGAGATAACGTACATAATTGTTTACTGTTAACGTGAGATAACATACATAATTGTTAACTGTTAACGTGAGATAACATACATAATTGTTAACTGTTAACGTGAGATAACATACATAATTGTTAACTGTTAACGTGAGATAACGTACATAATTGTTTACTGTTAACGTGAGATAACATACATAATTGTTTACTGTTAACGTGAGATAACATACATAATTGTTAACTGTTAACGTGAGATAACGTACATAATTGTTAACGTGAGATAACGTACATAATTGTTAACTGTTAACGTGAGATAACATACATAATTGTTAACGTAAGATAACATACATAATTGTTACCTGTTAACGTGAGATAACATACATAATTGTTACCTGTTAACGTGAGATAACATACATAACTGTTAACGTGAGATAACATACATAATTGTTAACGTGAGATAACATACATAATTGTTACCTGTTAACGTGAGATAACATACATAATTGTTACCTGTTAACGTGAGATAACATACATAACTGTTAACGTGAGATAACATACATAATTGTTAACTGCTAACGTGAGATAACATACATAATTGTTTACTGTTAACGTGACATAACATACATAATTGTTACCTGTTAACGTGAGATAACGTACATAATTGTTTACTGTTAACGTGAGATAACATACATAATTGTTTACTGTTAACGTGAGATAACATACATAATTGTTAACTGTTAACGTGAGATAACGTACATAATTGTTTACTGTTAACGTGAGATTACATACATAATTGTTACCTGTTAACGTGAGATAACATACATAATTGTTAACGTGAGATAACATACATAATTGTTAACTGTTAACGTGAGATAACATACATACTTGTTAACTGTTAACGTGAGATAACGTACATAATTGTTTACTGTTAACGTGAGATAACATACATAATTGTTTACTGTTAACGTGAGATAACATACATAATTGTTTACTGTTAACGTGAGATAACATACATAATTGTTAACGTGAGATAACATACATAATTGTTAACTGTTAACGTGAGATAACATACATAATTGTTACCTGTTAACGTGAGATAACATACATAATTGTTAACGTGAGATAACATACATAATTGTTAACTGTTAACGTGAGATAACGTACATAATTGTTTATAGTTAACGTGAGATAACATACATAATTGTTAACTGTTAACGTGAGATAACATACATAATTGTTAACTGTTAACGTGAGATAACGTACATAATTGTTTATAGTTAACATGAGATAACATACATAATTGTTTACTGTTAACGTGAGATAACATACATAATTGTTAACTGTTAACGTGAGATAACGTACATAATTGTTTACTGTTAACGTGAGATAACATACATAATTGTTACCTGTTAACGTGAGATAACGTACATAATTGTTTACTGTTAACGTGAGATAACATACATAATTGTTAACGTGAGATAACATACATAATTGTTAACTGTTAACGTGAGATAACGTACATAATTGTTTACTGTTAACGTGAGATAACATACATAATTGTTAACGTGAGATAACATACATAATTGTTAACTGTTAACGTGAGATAACGTACATAATTGTTTACTGTTAACGTGAGATAACATACATAATTGTTTACTGTTAACGTGAGATAACATACATAATTGTTACCTGTTAACGTGAGATAACGTACATAATTGTTTACTGTTAACGTGAGATAACATACATAATTGTTAACGTGAGATAACATACATAATTGTTAACGTGAGATAACATACATAATTGTTAACGTGAGATAACATACATAATTGTTTATAGTTAACGTGAGATAACATACATAATTGTTAACTGTTAACGTGAGATAACGTACATAATTGTTTACTATTAACGTGAGATAACATACATAATTGTTACCTGTTAACGTGAGATAACATACATAATTGTTAACGTGAGATAACATACATAATTGTTAACTGTTAACGTGAGATAACATACATACTTGTTAACTGTTAACGTGAGATAACGTACATAATTGTTTACTGTTAACGTGAGATAACATACATAATTGTTACCTGTTAACATGAGATAACGTACATAATTGTTTACTGTTAACGTGAGATAACATACATAATTGTTACCTGTTAACGTGAGATAACATACATAATTGTTACCTGTTAACGTGAGATAACATACATAATTGTTAACGTGAGATAACATACATAATTGTTAACTGTTAACGTGAGATAACATACATAATTGTTTACTGTTAACGTGAGATAACATACATAATTGTTAACGTGAGATAACATACATAATTGTTAACTGTTAACGTGAGATAACATACATAATTGTTACCTGTTAACGTGAGATAACATACATAATTGTTAACGTGAGATAACATACATAATTGTTAACGTGAGATAACATACATAATTGTTAACTGTTAACGTGAGATAACGTACATAATTGTTTATAGTTAACGTGAGATAACATACATAATTGTTAACTGTTAACGTGAGATAACATACATAATTGTTAACTGTTAACGTGAGATAACGTACATAATTGTTTATAGTTAACATGAGATAACATACATAATTGTTTACTGTTAACGTGAGATAACATACATAATTGTTAACTGTTAACGTGAGATAACGTACATAATTGTTTACTGTTAACGTGAGATAACATACATAATTGTTAACTGTTAACGTGAGATAACATACATAATTGTTACCTGTTAACGTGAGATAACGTACATAATTGTTTACTGTTAACGTGAGATAACATACATAATTGTTAACTGTTAACGTGAGATAACATACATAATTGTTAACGTGAGATAACATACATAATTGTTTATAGTTAACGTGAGATAACATACATAATTGTTAACTGTTAACGTGAGATAACGTACATAATTGTTTACTGTTAACGTGAGATAACATACATAATTGTTAACGTGAGATAACATACATAATTGTTAACTGTTAACGTGAGATAACATACATACTTGTTAACTGTTAACGTGAGATAACGTACATAATTGTTTACTGTTAACGTGAGATAACATACATAATTGTTAACTGTTAACGTGAGATAACATACATAATTGTTACCTGTTAACGTGAGATAACATACATAATTGTTACCTGTTAACGTGAGATAACATACATAATTGTTAACGTGAGATAACATACATAATTGTTAACTGTTAACGTGAGATAACATACATAATTGTTACCTGTTAACGTGAGATAACATACATAATTGTTTACTGTTAACGTGAGATAACATACATAATTGTTAACGTGAGATAACATACATAATTGTTACCTGTTAACGTGAGATAACGTACATAATTGTTTACTGTTAACGTGAGATAACATACATAATTGTTAACGTGAGATAACATACATAATTGTTAACTGTTAACGTGAGATAACATACATAATTGTTACCTGTTAACGTGAGATAACATACATAATTGTTTATAGTTAACGTGAGATAACATACATAATTGTTAACGTGAGATAACATACATAATTGTTAACTGTTAACGTGAGATAACATACATAATTGTTAACTGTTAACGTGAGATAACATACATAATTGTTACCTGTTAACGTGAGATAACGTACATAATTGTTTATAGTTAACGTGAGATAACATACATAATTGTTAACTGTTAACGTGAGATAACATACATAATTGTTTACTGTTAACGTGAGATAACATACATAATTGTTTACTGTTAACGTGAGATAACATACATAATTGTTAACGCGAGATAACATACATAATTGTTAACGTGAGATAACATACATAATTGTTAACGTGAGATAACATACATAATTGTTAACTGTTAACGTGAGATAACATACATAATTGTTAACTGTTAACGTGAGATAACATACATAATTGTTAACTGTTAACGTGAGATAACATACATAATTGTTAACTGTTAACGTGAGATAA
The DNA here is from genome assembly GCF_902652985.1 of Pecten maximus. NCBI lineage: Eukaryota > Metazoa > Mollusca > Bivalvia > Pectinida > Pectinidae > Pecten > Pecten maximus. The sequence goes on from NW_022981901.1 coordinate 8,335, forward strand.
CATACATAATTGTTTGCGTTACCTACCTGGATCAATGACACACTGCTCATCTTGGTTACGATGGTATCCTAGCACACACACACATGTGCCTATGTGTGTTGGTAGTCCATCGGGAACATCACATCGCTCATTAACTCCACACTCATTCTCTTTATGGCTGTCACAAAGTGACGGTTCTTCTGTAACAACAACCGTACAAAAGTTGTTAAATTTGAAAAATGTTTACAAAAAAGTTTCAACATCATTTAAATTGGAAAAAATCTTCTTATAAATCTGACACCACGTTCAATCATATTGGAAAAATCTAGTGAGATGGTAGACAGGAAGAGATGTGTGTATACCAAGGATATCGGTACAATATGAACGTAAGGGGGAGACAACCACGTGTGAAAATGGCAGACAGGAAGAGATGTGTGTATACCAAGGATATCGGTACATTGTGAACGTAAGGGGGAGACAACCATGTGTGAAGATGGAGGACAGGAAGAGATGTGTATACCAAGGATATCGGTACAGTGTGAGCGTAAAGGGGAGACAACTACGTGTGAAGATGGAGGACCGGAAGAGATGTGTATACCAAGGATATCGGTACAGTGTGAGCGTAAAGGGGAGACAACCATGTGTTAAGATACCTTTGTCACTGATGCACTGTCGTGAGTTATCTCTGTGGAAGCCATCCAAACACACACAGAGACCAGCATTGGTCTTCATCTGATCAGGGACATAACATCGTTCGTTTTTACCACACGATTCTGTCATCCCAACCACGCATGATATCATTGTAGGTTTATCTTCCAAAGCTGAAATTAATCAAACAATTATAAATAATTTGATACATTCACATGAAGAATTACAGGGTATATACTGTAACGTCTTTATTGGCCACTAAGAGAAATACAAGTTAGTTAATTTAATGAACAATTCATCTTTGCTCCAAATAAAAAGTTTGAAAAGGTGTGATTCTTTAGTCTCAGACAAAAGTTATACCTTGGTAAAGACACCTTTGTGTAGCATGTTATAGCGACACAGCATCGGTATAAACAAATGCCTTAACAAAGTCATGTGGGTGGAGCTCAATGGGTAAAAAAATCTGCATTCTAGAAAATTTGGGTGAAACATGCTTCAAGTGACATCTAAACTTATATTTCAGCATTAATTTATTACAACCAAAAATTGGAGGCTAAAAGCTGTGTATTAGTTTACATTTAATCTAAAAACATTTATTTCGTAATTTAAACCCCCTCTCCCCCCCAAAAAAAATTGAAATATTTACTGAATTCTGTCTGCTATTTAACTGTTAACAGGCTGTATATACCTTTACAAATTCCTTCAAGGTTTCTTGCATATCCAGTTATACACTGACATTCTGCCCCTAACTGATCATTCAACTTGCATTCTTCATTTTCTGGACAACCAGCATGAGTTTGAAGATCACAGGCTGTCCCTCCCCTGCCCTCTTCAGCTTTTGATGGGGATTGCGTAACATATTCTGAAAAGCAAGAATTTATTTAACCAAGAAAAAAGCAGAATTTCTACATCTTATATTTCTGATATTAGCCCTTCTCATCAACTTCCCTGAGAAAGATTTCCGGCATGCCTGCTTTAGAAGAGATTGAGAGAGCTCTATTCACAACATACATTGTATTTGGTATACCAGACAAGGCTTTAAGGATCCCCATTATTGTCAAATATACTTGACAAGATTTCAGCAACTCCCATTCAATTTTTTTGAGTCATTTAAAAATTGTTTTTCTTTTCCTTTTTTCTTTTAATGAAATAAAGTCTCTTTGTATGTTGGACATGCTAGTTATGAAATTAGCACCTCACTACAGGGTTCACAAATCTTATCTAATGAAGACCATGCAATAGCGTGGAAGCTAGCAGACTAATAAAATTCCAATTAATCGGTAACGCTTGAGTATGTTGCAGTTATTATCCTCTTTCTCTTATTACTTTATATTCTCTAACTGCCCAGCATACCTCTGGGGTATCCATACTCAAGGCAAAGTTCCACACTAAGAAAACCCAATGATTTCCATCTGACGATTGCTCCTCTCCCCCTCCGAAAATTTGTACACATGTATTATAAAGTTACAAGAGTTTGTTTCAACAGTTTCAAACATGTGAGGTCAAATTTTACAGCTCTGACAGTTTCAGGAAGGTCTATACTTGGTTTAAGCTTTGTTTTATTTCAAATAGTTATTAAGTGACCATCAGAGACCATGGGGAGTTCACAATGTCTATCACCTTGTACTCAACATATCAAATAAATCACGCATTAATTCAACTCTCCATCAAACAGGTTTAGTATAATATTACAATGTGAAATCTGGGTGCAATTTTTTTTTTCATTAGCATACCTTAATGAAGCGAATACAATAGTTTGGTTAAAAGATTGAAGATTGCCAGGTATATGGGCAGATCAGTGAGAGAAGGAAATTTTTTTATGTTTCAATTTATGAACTCATTCTTTTTTTTTCCAGAAAGAAGGTGGGTTGCTATAGGGGCAGGTGAATATGCAGTGCATACTCTACATGTTGATTCTATTTCTGGTTCATCATTCCCCTATGCCTTTTCTCAGAAGTCAACACTTACCTACAGACCGCACCTCTACATAAACAGTACTGTTGAATTTATCATCTGAACTGGTAATGGGGTCACATGCCCCTTCCCATGATGCATTGCACTTTATATGGTAGCATGTGTTGTTGTGGTATAAGACAGTATCACAGGTTAGTTGATCACAACAGCTGATGATGCAGCCTACGATATCTTTGGATGTCGAATCCCGTGTGAAGTTTCCAGCATTGTAAAGTTGACTTGGCACCGACTTGTAATGAAGGGCAGCTTTAAGTTGAGCGGGTGTCAACTCATTGTCACAGATTTCTGCTGTACATATTCCTGTAAAGATATAAACTAGGTCATCAATAAAGTTACTGGTAGCACACCACAGTAAGACAGCCTGGCCATGGGCAATTTTTTTGTTAAGCAAATAACTCCTGTATTATGATATGCATAAAAAATGAAAAAATAAATGTACACTATAATTGGTATATTCAGTATGAAGTAGTACATACAGGCTTCACATTTATTAAAACAAAAATCAATAAATTGGTTCCGGATTTTAAATATCCGGATTTTCCGAACGTGTGTTTACACAGGAAATTTAGTTTTGCCTACAGCGCAAAATGGCAGCCCACAGAAAAGGTAAGATAGCGGAAAAACTTAATTTACAACATATGTCCAAACAAGATTAATTCTGTCTTTGGGATAGAGATATTTAATTTTAAATAGGTTTCAGGAAAAAAATTGTGTAGAGAATTGTGCCATTTTGGGTCAAATATCATAATATTTTGCAATTTTTGAGAATTTTTTAAGCTGTTACCATGGTATTCACAGCTCTAAAAATCACAGAAAATATCAGTTTACTTATCCTTCAGAGCTCTATTAAAATTGCAAATGTTGTACAGATTTCAAATATATATACTTTATTAGAGGTTATATGTAAGGTTAACTGGCAATGTTTACATATCTGAAACATGTGCCATATTTTTCAGAATTTGGCATTTTTACTGTACACTGCTACCTTATAAGGGCTGAAAAATGTTATTTTTTGGAAATTGTGCTTAATTATGCTTGATTAAGCTTCATTTTAATTCATTATTGCTCAAAAATGCATAAAAACAATCTAAAACTTGTTTATTATCTGGCTTGTCATATTAGAGGAATCAAGGGAGGTAACTCGCATATCTACCCATTTTAAGGGTGGGTTAATTAAGCATAATGTTAATGAGTCAGTGTAAATTGAAAAGATATTCTATGTTTTATAACAAACCCAATATAACTTATTGGGTATCTAACAAACCATATAGACTGAATTCTGGTTAGTTTTACCTGATTTATTACCCCGTATCCATGGAAACTATTACAGTAAGTGTTATTTTTTGAAATATTTGGTGAAACCATTATTTTCAGTTTATTTATACAATGGTAAGCATGTAATTTCAATGGCTTGAGTGTACGGTTGATGCAATATTGTCAATTATGGTCATTCACTTAGGTAAAGCAGAAAAAATAGCATTTTCCGCATAAAATTGGATCAGCGGACACTTTCATATGATCATTGGTACATATCTGAATAACCGGGGTGGAAACAGATGATTGTGATGTCATAGGCATGACATTTTGAAATCTTGGATGTCATGCCATGATTTATCAGTTAGAATATTGCATGTGTTGCTAAGCTGAGGTTTGGAAAGGAATTTGGTTATTTATTATGACACCATTGAGTATTTATGACGTCATAGATACCATCTGATGACGTCATAGTTACTGATGACGTCATGGTAACTATGACGTCATATTACAAGGCTAAATTTGATAGTTGTATAGTATTTTTTGCTTGATTACATGCACAGAGACTCAAAGTACCACATTCAACTCAAAACACAACTTTATTCAAGAGATATACAGAATTATGGGAGTTTTCATCTTTAAAATTACCTCCCCTTATTACTGGATTGGGAGAAAAAGTTGCCAAAATACACCTCTCAGGGAAATCAGCAATACTCGGTGACTATTAAAGATACACGGTAACCGGATATGTCATTTTGTTCGTCGGAACATGTTCTAGACATTCATGGGGTTTTTAGTAAAATTAGAATTTAAAAAAGTGATGTATAAGGTAGCACACCACAGTAAGACAGCCTGGCCATGGGCAATTTTTTTGTTAAGCAAATAACTCCTGTATTATGATATGCATAAAAAATGAAAAAATAAATGTACACTATAATTGGTATATTCAGTATGAAGTAGTACATACAGGCTTCACATTTATTAAAACAAAAATCAATAAATTGGTTCCGGATTTTAAATATCCGGATTTTCCGAACGTGTGTTTACACAGGAAATTTAGTTTTGCCTACAGCGCAAAATGGCAGCCCACAGAAAAGGTAAGATAGCGGAAAAACTTAATTTACAACATATGTCCAAACAAGATTAATTCTGTCTTTGGGATAGAGATATTTAATTTTAAATAGGTTTCAGGAAAAAAATTGTGTAGAGAATTGTGCCATTTTGGGTCAAATATCATAATATTTTGCAATTTTTGAGAATTTTTTAAGCTGTTACCATGGTATTCACAGCTCTAAAAATCACAGAAAATATCAGTTTACTTATCCTTCAGAGCTCTATTAAAATTGCAAATGTTGTACAGATTTCAAATATATATACTTTATTAGAGGTTATATGTAAGGTTAACTGGCAATGTTTACATATCTGAAACATGTGCCATATTTTTCAGAATTTGGCATTTTTACTGTACACTGCTACCTACTGTATCAAGTCATCTGTCTTCAATAACAAAAGGTATGTAGGGCCTGTATCGTTCACCTGGATATTTCAGCGATTTTGGCAAAACAGTCCTAAGTAAGTTATATATTAAAAATACTTTCCCAGTCTGGGATCTGCCACTCTCTATAATGCAATATGGTCGACACTTTCCTTTAAATAACATTTAGCTTTCTGGTTCCAAATATTTGATATTTGAACTCAAAAACAACAGCAAGGAAGCAAAATATACATTACACATCTACTATCTGATGTGACGTACCCTTCTTTCCTTCCACCTCCAGATTTGCTGGGCTAATGCATATGTATACAAGAGATCCCAGAGGGATCTTGGCGCCCACCATTGAATGTTCTTCATAGGTTCCATGTCAGATTGATCTTTTCTCTACTTTTCTCTTCTTCTAAGTCTTACTAATCTGTGTAAATTCAGAAGAAACCTCTAGTACTTTTAAACAAGGGAAACCTATATATAAAATTTAAGATTTAGGCACCAAGGGGAACCTATATATGGAATTTGAGAAAGATTCCTTCAGTACTTTCTGAGAAATAGCGATAACAAACTTCAATTGTCAAAATCCAAGATGGCTGCCTGTCGGCCATGTTGTTTTCCGATTGGTCTCAAAATGCAATATGCATAACTAGGCACGAAGGGGAACCTACATATGAAATTTCAGGAAGATCCCTTCAGTGCTTTCTGAGAATTAGCGATAACAAACTTCAATTGTCAAAATCCAAGATGACTGCCTGTCGGCCATGTTGTTTTCTGATTGGTCTCAAAATGCAATATGCATAACAAGGCACCAAGGGAAACCTACATATGAAATTTGAGAATGATCCCTTCAGTACTTTTTCAGAAATAGCGATAACAAACTTCAATTGTCAAAATCCAAGATGGCTGCCTGTCGGCCATGTTGTTTTCTGATTGGTCTCAAAATGCATTATGCATAACTAAGCACCAAGGGGAACCTACATATGAAATTTGAGAAAGATCCCTTCAGTACTTTCTCAGAAATAGCGATAACAAACTTCAATTGTCAAAATCCAAGATGGCTGCCTGTCGGCTAGGTTGTTTTCCGATCGGTCCCAAAATGCAATATGCATAACAAGGCACCAAGGGGAACCTACATATGAAATTTGAGAAAGATCCCTTCAGTACTTTCTCAGAAATAGCGATAACAAACTTCAATGGTCAAAATCCAAGATGGCTGCCTGTCGGCCATGTTGTTTTCCGATCGGTCCCAAAATGCAATATGCATAACTAGGCACCAAGGGGAACCTACATATGAAATTTGAGAAAGATCCCTTCAGTACTTTCTCAGAAATAGCGATAACAAACTTCAATGGTCAAAATCCAAGATGGCTGCCTGTCGGCCATGTTGTTTTCCGATCGGTCCCAAAATGCAATATGCATAACTAGGCACCAAGGGGAACCTACATATGAAATTTGAGAAAGATCCCTTCAGTACTTTCTCAGAAATAGCGATAACAAACTTCAATGGTCAAAATCCAAGATGGCTGCCTGTCGGCCATGTTGTTTTCCGATTGGTCTCAAAATGCAATATGCATAACTAGGCACCAAGGGAAACCCACATATGAAATTTGAGAAATATCCCTTCAGTGCTTTCTCAGAAATAGCGATAACAAACTTCAATGGTCAAAATCCAAGATGGCTGCCTGTCGACCATGTTGTTTTCCGATCGCTCCCAAAATGCAATATGCATAACTAAGCACCAAGGGAAACCCACATATGAAATTTGAGAAAGATCCCTTCAGTACTTTCTCAGAAATAGCGATAACAAACTTCAATGGTCAAAATCCAAGATGGCTGCCTGTCGGCCATGTTGTTTTCCGATCGGTCCCAAAATGCAATATGCATAACTAGGCACCATGGGGAACCTACATATGAAATTTGAGAAAGATCCCTTCAGTACTTTCTCAGAAATAGCGATAACAAACTTCAATGGTCAAAATCAAAGATGGCCGCCTGTCGGCCATGTTGTTTTCCGATCGATCCCAAAATGGAATATGCATAACTAGGCACCAAGGGAAACCAACATATGAAATTTGAGAAAGATCCCTTCAGTACTTTCTCAGAAATAGCGATAACAAACTTCAATGGTCAAAATCCAAGATGGCTGCCTGTCGGCCATGTTGTTTTCCGATCGGTCCCAAAATGCAATATGCATAACTAGGCACCAAGGGGAACCTACATATGAAATTTGAGAAAGATCCCTTCAGTACTTTCTGAGGATTAGCGATAACAAGAATTGTTTACGGACGGACGGACGGACGGACGGACGGACGGACGGAGGGAGGGACGGACGGACGGACGGACGACGGACCACGGACGCAGGGCGATTTGAATAGCCCACCATCTGATGATGGTGGGCTAAAAATAAAAACATTCATATAACCACTCCATATTTGCTGGGCTAATGTATAAAATAAAAACATTCATATAACCAATGTATTCAAAACTAAAAAACAACTTAATTTGCATAATGCATGTCTAATCATGTCCTCAATTAAGATGAATAATGTACGTCAGTGGAAGTATTCAGCTTTTAAACCCATAAATATCACCATTTTACCAAACAAGCGTACCTTAGGGTATGTAATCAAATTTGTAAAATATTTTACTGATATAGGGCTTTAATTTTCTCATCAAATTTTTTTTTTGTCTCATTTGGAAAGAAAATTGGTGAAATGGAAAGGTATTTTCAGGAGTTAATTGCACATTTTGAGAATTTGGGTTTGATATGAAATATGGAATTGGGGCCCATTATCAGCCCCAAAAAGCCCTTATTAAGCCTCAAAATCAGCCTTGGGATGTTGGCAACATGTCAACAATATCTAGACCACAATAAAGACACAACTGCATGTTCAAAGATAATGAGAAACATTTAATAAAAAATACTACATGTATATTTCTATAGTGTGGCACAGTGATAACACACATGACCTTCACCTAGACGACCAGGGTTTGATTCCCCTATCGGACGTGAAAAGGTATATATGAGGTCACCTGCCCGACCATGTGGGTTTCCCTGGGTTTTCTGGTTCCCTCCGATATCAGAAAAAATCTGGAATCATCCGATATATTATGTCTGTAGGACAAATGAATGCCTTAAGCTTGACTCCCTATATTGCAAGTTTGTTTTCATGTTTAACAAATTTTATAGTTATAGTGTCCTTGACCTCTGAACCCTAAAACAAAAATTTGTACAAAGCATTCTTTAGTAGGTACTGAAAACTAAAAATAATGTTGCTAAAGTGATGATCATGATAACATGAGTTTCCTTACCGAAGTTATGGTGACCCTGACCTCTGAACCAAAAACTATAACGATAAACTCATCTTAGTCTATGATGTACACCTGTGTATATATGTTCCTGGGAATTTGGACAAAAACTGTACCTGGTATATGTACACGTATATAATAGAAATATGATTTACATGCTTAATTCCAATTTTATTCAAACTTTTGGCCATTTATACACTGCATAGATAATACACAATAGTGGACAATCCTTGAGGACCAACATCAACCTATAATCATGAGGACACTTAATTTATCTGCCTCAAAGATGAATCTTATGAACACAATACTTCAACATTACAATTTATTTTTTTATAATTTCATAACAGAGAGGTTTGGTTTGGTTTGGTTTATTTTGTTTATATGTTTTATTAACAGCCATGGTCATTTAAGGACGTGCCAGGTTTTGGAGATGGAGGAAAGCCGGAGTACTCGAAGAAAAACCACCAGCCTATGTCAGTACCATGCAACAGTCCCATGTGGGTTTCGAACTTGCGATCCAGAGGTGGAGAGCTAATGATAAAGTGTTGGTACACCTTAATCACTTGACCACTGTGGCTTTGAGTACAGTACAGTACTTTATAGCTAACAAGTATGAAAATATTCTGAAAGATCAAAATCAGTGTTTGAAGGCTTCATCTCCATGGTAACAAACCATAGTAAAAGGAATCACTGTACATGAGCTGGTTTAAGGGAAATCTAAATTAAACATACAACAGCAGTAATGATTGATCGCGACCAATGCTCCATTATTGATTGTACCCAGGGTCATGTCAAATTTCCATTCACACTGATCTACCATCTCAGCCCCGAGACAAACGGTCATTTAATTGGTTATTACATTTACAACCACTTTAATATGGCTACTTCAGTTAATAAAGCGGTACATTATCTACATATTTTACTTTGGTCCATTACAAAGCCACCAGCAAAACAAATGGAAGTCAATGGTCACAATGGGATACAGCCACCATTATTGAATTTTCTTTGACATTTAAAGACTTGATGAGCAGCCTGGTCCTTCAGTTTATACTATCTATAAATAGACCAAAAACAAAATCCACTCTTATGAGTCAGTGGGTATACTTAAACTGGAATCATCAGTCTCTTAAGTCATTGCTCATATTTGCCTAATTCAAGTCTTATTATTTTAATTCACAACTAAATAAAATATGTAAACTTTTATTTATTTTACAATAATTGCGAGACAAGTTATACCAATTTATATTAATCATGCTTGTTGGCCTTGATTAAAGCATGCGAGGGGTCTTACTGTGGAAGCTCTAGCTATAGGAAACTGGAGAACTCAGGGATAACCCATGTGTATGTGGTTAGGCAGGTGACCCCATACCTTTTCACATCCGATCGGGAAATCGAACCCCAGCCACCTTGGTGAAAGGCAAGTGTTTTCAACTTACCCGGTAATTAGAAAAATGATGCTACGATAACAATGAAAAAAGAATTCTGACATTGACCAAAAAGGCTATGTATATAGTCCGTTTCAGTTACAACACTGTATCATGTTTAGATCAACAGCAAGCAGTGGGACGCCTATACAGTCATGTCCTACCATATATAAGTAGTAGTCTATGTATTATAGACTACGGACTATAAAAGTATTGCATTTCCTTTGAATTACAAATGGTACCAAAGTTGTAAGAAAATACATGTCCGGTACATTTTGGAATATTCTCTTTTTTTACATATCTCTAACTTAAGATATCAGTATGTTTATAAGTACCAACCAATATCTATGATTGTCACCTGAATATCTATATAAATGTAAATGAAGTATTTTCGTCAGTTTCCCTGCGAAACTGCTAGAAAATCGTAAAAAACCTGTCACTGCTAAAAAAATATATTGACAAGTCCATATTTTTGGTTATTAACTGGAGAGGAACATTCGCACACGCCCAAACATCCAAATGATTAGGAAGAAATATCTTTCTGATCGCAATCTGTAAAGTGGTGGCTGTCAATTTGAAGTCAGAAAGTTTCGACGAAATTTCCAACCAGGGTTAGTTGTATCTAATTGAAAACAGGGATTCAGCTAACACAAAGAATGTCATAAAAGGGTTTGTAGGAATTCTTCCACCATGCATCAAAGCTGGAATTAAAGAGTTCACTAAGGTTTTTTTTTCGCCGAGATCAGCCTTATGAAATAGCCTAATTGGTATCTGAATCTGAAATAGTCTTTATTTGAATCAGGTCAAAAAACAGTTGTTTCATGCCTTATCAACAGTCAAAATTTGCCAAGATGTAAAACAAATTACATGTAGCACTTGATATGATTAAAGCTTAAATAGGCATTCTTAATTGGATACTTAAAAGATACTTTAGCTAGTTGAAAAACAATCTCAATTTGATATGGCTATTTTCCTTTGTTTGTGGGAGATTTCTTCTTTTAGGAATTGGATATCTAACAGTTTATAATACTCTTTCCTGTGAGACTTTTTAAGCCTTAGGAAAAGAGCTAAATACATCGCTAAAATTAACTTCTATTCTTGGCAATAGAAAGAATGTGAACTAATATATTGATAAAATTTATTGTAAAAATTGTATTGAAAATGTGCAAGTGGCCAATATATAGCCCATGGCATATATGATCTTGACAGGCTAGGCTTAAATGTTACAGCTGGATTAGGCAGCAGATGGTCATCAATACATGTATACATTGTATACCATCATCACTTGTAACATGGTTCTCAACAATGAGGAGAAAAATCAATTACCTCATATGAGTTTTATTACATTGGGGCGTCATAGACCATATCATATGTATATGGTCAAATATCCTAAAAGTATGACAGTATGGAATGGGAAATAGTAAGGACATTATGTTTAAAGGCAAATTATCTTGACTGATTTTTTTATTGGTCAACTACATACTGTTGATTTCCAAAATAACATACTGCCTCATATTTTTCATTTCATACTGTCATATTAGTATCACCTCTCAAGTGCTACCATTCCTGTGACTGTGTACATTATAAAATTAAATGATTCATTACCACAGAGACCTATATAATATGTATAATATGATAAGTATTTATTACGATTATTTTGTTCTCTGATTACAGTATGGATTTTATTTCTCAGGAACAAATAATTAAATCTATTTTGGAAGTCGAACAGGAATAGAAAATTGAAAATGTACCATCCTTGTACATGTAAATGAAACATTACAAAGTTGATAAGGACATTACAATATGCCAAACTGACTTAAGTTGTCTATATACCAATATACAAAAAAAAAAAATGTATCGTGAACACATGGTTATACCCAACATTACATGTTCAATGTTTTATTCACTTTAAGCCTTACGGCTTATAAGCATACTAAAAGATTACATCATATAATTTACAATCCTTAATATATAATACAAATTAACGAAAGATGGACAGCATTAATATAATTACTTTACATATACAGTAGATCTATAAAATATATCATATTGAAAATAAATATTATAGTAAGGTTACAGATGTACTCTGACATTTCTGAGCGGCAATATCGAATGGATAAGTGAGTGGAGTATACAATATTATAGTCAGGTTGGTTTGGTTTGTTTATTTTAACATCCTATTAACAGCCAGGGTCATTTAAGGACGTGCCAGGTTTTGGAGGTGGAGGAAAGCCGGAGTACCTGGAGGAAAAACCACCGGCCTACAGTCAGTACCTGGCAACTGCCCCACGTAGGTTTCGAACTCGCAACCCAGAGGTGGAGGGCTAGTGATAAAGTGTCGGGACACATTAACCACTCGGCCACCGCGTCCCCTTCAGTCAGGGGATAGACGGCTATAATGTTGGTAAACCTAGAGACTGATATCAGTGAAAACAAAATAAGCTAAAGCCGAGATCTAAAACGTGGTGTAAAACACAATTTCAAGTACTTCCCTAAATTACAAAGCTCTTTCCTGTTACGTACAGACAACAGCTGGACAAGTTTATATAAAGATGGGCGATTCCAGTAATACATTTTAATGAACTTCTTTCGATTATCTTTATAGAATGGACATATTAAAACAAAATGAAACACGTCCTCTACCTGGTTTTGGTCACAATAACGACAGATTCTATTCGCCCTTGGAATATTGCGATACCTAACTTCTTCTACATAGAGCTGGTGAGATGACAGTGATAATTTCGAAATAAATTTAAGATATATATCTGGTATAGATTTTGTTATTAAATGGTTACACCTACTGAAATACCCTGCCATTGGTGAGCTCTATATGAGCCCTAAATGACATGGTTATACCCACTGAAATACCATGCCCTTGATGAGCCCTAAATGAAATTGTTATACCCAATGAAACAAGAGATCCCAGAGGGATCTTGGCGCCCACCATTGAATGATCTTTATAGGTTCTATGTCAGATTGATCTTTTCTCTACTTTTCCCTTCCTCTAAGTCTTACTAATCTGTGTAAATTCAGAAACAGCCCTCTAGTACTTTTCAAACAAGGGGAACCTATATATATAAAATTTAAGATTTAGCGATAATGGCTGTCTGTCGGCCATGTTGTTTTCGGATTGGTCCCAATATGAAAAACTAGGCACTGAGGGGAACCTACATATGAAATTTGAGAAAGATCCCTTCAGTACTTTCTCAGAAATAGCGATAAGAAACTTCAATTGTCAAAATCCAAGATGGCTGCCTGTCGGCCATGTTGTTTTCTGATTAGTCACAAAATGCAATATGCATAACTAGGCACCGAGGGGAACCTGCAAATGAAATTTCAGAAAGATCCCTTCAGTGCTTTCTGAGAAATAGCGATAACAAACTTCAATTGTCAAAATCCAAGATGGCTGCCTGTCGGCCATGTTGTTTTCTGATCAGTCTCAAAATGCAATATGCATAACAAGGCACCAAGAGGAACCTACATATGAAATTTGAGAAAGATCCCTTCAGTACTTTCTGAGAAAACAGCGATAACAAACTTCAATTGTCAAAATCCAAGATGGCTGCCTGTCGGCCATGTTGCTTTCTGATTAGTCACAAAATGCAATATGCATAACTAGGCACCGAGGGGAACCTGCAAATGAAATTTCAGAAAGATCCCTTCAGTGCTTTCTGAGAAATAGCGATAACAATCTTCAATTGTCAAAATCCAAGATGGCTGCCTGTCGGCCATGTTGTTTTCTGATCAGTCTCAAAATGCAATATGCATAACTAGGCACCGAGGGGAACCTGCATATGAAATTTGAGAAAGATCCCTTCAGTGCTTTCTGAAATATAGCGATAACAAACTTCAATTGTCAAAATCCAAGATGGCTGCCTGTCGGCCATGTTGTTTTCCGATCGGTCTCAAAATGCAATATGCATAACTAGGCACCAAGAGGAACCTACATATTAAATTTGAGAAAGATCCCTTCAGTACTTTCTGAGAAATAGCGATAACAAACTTCAATTGTCAAAATCCAAGATGGCTGCCTGTCGGCCATCTTGTTTTCCGATTGGTCTCAAAATGCAATATGCATAACTAGGCACCAAGGGGAACCTACATATGAAATTTGAGAAACATCCCTTCAGTACTTTCTGAGGATTAGCGATAACAAGAATTGTTTACGGACGGACGGACAGAGGGAGGGACGGACGACGGACCGTGGACGCAGGGCGATTTGAATAGCCCACCATCTGATGATGGTGGGCTAATAAATTTAAGATATATATCTGTAATAGATTTTGTTATTACATGGTTACACCTACTGAAATACCCTGCCATTGGTGATCTCTATATGAGCCCTAAATGACACCAACTGATTCGAGGTTAATTCTCATACTTGACCAACATATGAAGCCACTTGCAGGATGACTTTTGCAAAAG
>NW_022981902.1:0-6577 GCF_902652985.1 Pecten maximus
TCTCGGGCGGTGTGCCGAAAAGACGAGCAAACTTGATTATTTAGAGGAAGTAAAAGTCGTAACAAGGTTTCCGTAGGTGAACCTGCGGAAGGATCATTACCGAATTGCAAAACACGCAAAACATACACAATTCGTGTACGAAAAACGCAATGTCATCGGAGACCAGGGCCAGACCCTACTCCGACTGACAAAACCCAGTGACAACGCAAGACGAAACGTCGGGGTATCTGTACCGGTTTAATGAGCAACGGCCGCCCCAGACGTCTAGTCATTCTTATCAATCAATACACGTACCAAGCAGTAACCAAAATTGCAGGCAAAGGACTTCGGGCCACGGCTCTGTCGTCAGCCTCAAAAAACAAAAACGAGATGAAATCACTCTAAGCGGTGGATCACTCGGCTCGTGTGTCGATGAAGAGCGCAGCCAGGTGCGTGAATTAATGTGAATTGCAGGACACATGAACATCGATATCTTGAACGCACATTGCGGCCCTGGGTCACTCCCGGAGCCACGCCTGTCTGAGGGTCGGCAAAACATCTATCGCAACGGTATGCACATAACGTTGCGCCTTGGGCCGTACAACTCCACGTCGATTGATTGTTTTCATGGTACGGGGAGCGGTCCCAAATGTTATCTGATCGGAGGTGCTTTACGCACGACAACCGAGTAGTTCGGTGTTGAAATCGCCCAGAACGGGACGACAGAGACGCAGCTCGAATCACATCAGTGTGCGCTCGAATGTCACCGTCACTGACGTTTTCAGTTGAGACTCCGTGAAGGCCAAACCATTTATCGAAAATGAATCACTTTCCGACCTCAGATCAGACGAGACTACCCGCTGAATTTAAGCATATCACTAAGCGGAGGAAAAGAAACTAACAAGGATTCCCCCAGTAACGGCGAGTGAAGTGGGAATAGCCCAGCACCGAATCCCTCAGCCTTGCGCTGCCGGGAACTGTGGTGTTTGGGACGACCGCTGTCGTGCAGTTCGGGTGCCCAAGTCCTCCCGATCGGGGCCTCTCCCAAAGTGGGTGTCAGGCCTTTACCGGCACTCGTCTACACGGCTATGGTCGTCCTCGGAGTCGGGTTGTTTGGGAATGCAGCCCAAAGCTGGTGGTAAACTCCATCTAAGGCTAAATACTGACACGAGTCCGATAGCGGACAAGTACCGTGAGGGAAAGTTGAAAAGAACTTTGAAGAGAGAGTTCAAGAGTACGTGAAACCGCTTAGAGGCAAACGGGTGGATCCGTAAAGTCGACCAGGGGAATTCATCTTGCTGTCGGCGACGGGCGTTCTTAGAGATCCTTAACCGGACTCTGCTGGCGTCCGATTGCTGCCGGCGAGTGCACTTTCCCCCGGTCGAGCGCCACGACCGGTTTCCTGGCGGTCATAAGCTCTGCGAGAAGGTAGCTCGTCACTCTCGGGTGTCGAGTGTTATAGATCGCAGTAGTCGTCTTGCCGGGAGACTGAGGGTCTCCAGCGCCAACCAGCCTGTGCTCGTGTGCTTTCGTTCAAATGGGGTCCACTGCTTGCAGTGTTCACCGACCGCGATTGTATATCGGGTGCTCAGCTAGGGGCGCGCTGGGTCAGTGGCGATTCGGTCGGCATTCCACCCGACCCGTCTTGAAACACGGAAACCAAGGAGCCCTAACTTGGCGCAAAGCCCAGGGGGTATTACAAACCCTAAAGGGGGAATAAAAGTGAAGGCGCCCCCGGGTTTGCCTGTGGGGATCCCCCCCTGTAACGGGGGGCGCACTACCGCCCCGTTTTGGGGTCCGCATCGCCCCGGGAGGGGAAAAGAGCGAAACACTTGGGCCCCAAAAAGTTTGGTGAACTATGCCTGAGAAAGGAACAAAACCCCGGGGAAAAATTTCTGGTGGAAGGTCCGTAGCGAATTCTGAGGGTGCAAATCGATGGGTAAAATTTGGGTATAGGGCGAAAGACAAATTTCGAACCACAAAGTAGCTTTTTTTCCCCCCCGAATTTTCCCCCCGGGAAATACCCTGGAACTCTTTCGCATTTTTTAACCGGGTTAAGCGAAGGATTAAGGCATTGGGGAAAAACCCGACCCCCCAACCTTTTCTCAAATTTTAAAGGGGTAAAAATTCCACCCCCGCTTATTGGGAAGTCGGGCGTTCAAATGCGGGGGCCAAATTGGGGCCCCTTTTTGGAAAGCAGAACTGGCGCGTAAAAATGAACCAAACGTCCAAAAAGGGGTTCCAAAACGCTAAAACCGCCCCAATCAATCCAAAAAAGGGGGTTTGGTTTTGATCAGACAGGGACGGTGGCCAGGGGAAGGGGAAACCCCCTAAGGAGTGTGAAACAACTCACCTGCCGAATAAACCCTAGCCCTGAAAATGGAGGGCGCTAAGCGTCGGACCTCCCCCCCGGGCCGCCCCGCAATACGACCCCCCCCGGAGCCATGGGGCGACGAGAAAGAAGGGGGGCCGCCGTTGGGGGAGCACTAAATTTGGGGCCCGTGGCCCGGGGGGGGCCCCGCCAGGGGGTGCATACTTGGTGGTATTAGCAAATTTTTTAAAAAACAGAATTTTTAAAGACTAAGTGGAAAAGGGGTTCCATGGAACACATTGAACAGGGGTCAGCCCGGCCCTAAAAATTTTGGAAAACCCGTTCTAAAAACGGGGCAAAAAACCGACTCTCGAACACCCCAAAAAAAGTGTCCCCTTTCTTCACAAAAGGGGGAATCGGTTAATATTCCCGAACCCGGCATCGGTTTGGTCCTCCGGGGCCTGTGCGGGAAACGAAAACGAATTTTGGGAAAGCCCTCGGCGGAAGCCCCGGGAAGAGTTCTCTTTTTTTTTAGGGACAACTCCCTGGAATCGGCTTCCCCCGGAATAGGGAGGGTTTTTCCCCCGAAAAGCCTGCGGCTCTTGCAGGTCCGGTGAAATTTTCCCCGCCCGGCCCCTTTGGGAAAATCCGAGGGAGACATTGTAAATTTTCGTGCCGGCCCGTACCCATATCCGCCGGGTCCCCCAAGGGTGCACGCCTCTAGTCGTTTAAACAATGTGGAAAGGGAAAGTGGAAATTAAAATCCGTAACTTGGGGAAAAGGTTTTGGCTCTAAGGGGTTTGGGCCCGGGCCCGGGCGGGAGTACGAAGGGGGGGGGGGGGACGGGCGGGGGCCCGCGCGGGCCCCCAGGGTTTCCGAGCTCCGGACCGCTGCCCTTTTAAACCACCCCGTGGCTGCCTCAGTTTGGCGGGCTGCGGTTTTCCCGGGTGGGTTGGTTTTCGCCCCGGAAATTTAACACCCAAAACTTAAACCCGGGTACGGCCCGGGGGAAAAATCCAAACTGTCTAATTAAAACAAAGCTTGGGGATGGCCGAAAACCGGGTGTTGACGCAATGTTTTTTAAAAAAAACCCCAGTGTGGGAATGTCAAAGTGAAAAAAATTCAATCAAGGGGGGGGTTTAAAAGGGCCCGGGGAAAACTTTTACTCTTTTGGTACCCAAATCCCCTCGTCATCTAATTATTTAGGGGGCGAGAATGGATTAACGAGATTCCCCAACTGCCCCCTATTTTACTTTCTACAAAACCCAAAACCCAAGGGAAGGGGCCTTGGAAAAAACACCCGGGAAAGAAAACCCTTTGAGTTTAAACCAAAGCCCCGACTTTGTGAAAGAGCCCTAAGGGTGTACATAGGGGGGATTCCCAAACGAAATTAAAATACCACCCCTTTTTTTCGTTTCTTTACTTTTTTTCAGTAAAGGGGAAAGGGGCGGGGCCAAGCTCCTCGTTCGGGGAATTAAGTCACCCCCCTCGTGCCGGGGGGGGAATCCTCTCTGAAACAGTGTAAGGCGGGGGGTTTTTTACTGGGGCGGGACAATCTGTTTAAAAGGGAACGCGGGTCCTAAGGTGAGCTCCCGCGAGGACGGAAAACCCCGCGTAGAGTAAAAGGGCAAAAAATCACTTGATTTTGATTTTCAGTACGAAAAACCCGACCGGAAAGCGTTTGGCCCCATGATCCTTTTTTCTTTAAAAAAGGGTTTTTTTTTAAGAGGTGGGCCCGAAAGTTTCCACAGGAAAAACTGGCTTTTTGGCAGCCAAGCGTTTTAAAGGACGTTGCTTTTTTTATCCTTCGATGTTTGGCTCTTCCATCTTGTGAAGCAGAATTCCAAACCCAAACCCTTGGTTGTTCCCCCCTAAAAAAGGGAAAAGTGGGGCTGGGTTTAAAAACCGTTCCCTGAGACCCGGTTAAATTTTACCCTACATTACATGTCTTTTTTCAAAAAGGTAATCCCTAGTACGAGGGAAACCCCAGGTTTTAAAATTTGGGTTTTTTGGCCCTTTGGGTGATAAGCCAAGGGGGCGAAACTACCATCTTAGGGGTTATACTGAAAGCCTCCCAAGCAGAATCTCGCCCAAAACTGTACGGGTAATTTCTGCAAACTCCCGCCCTTGGGGGGCAACATAAACGCGGGCGGACCCCCCTTTTTGGCGTCCCCGTGGTAAAGCCAAGCAAAAAGGGCATTGGGACTCTTGAAATTTAGCGTGGGGACCGAAAAAGGAAAACGATCCCATCCCTGGGAAAGGTGTAAAAACATTCGTAGACGACCTATTCTCGGTCGGGGGATCGTCTTTTAAAGCAGCCACCTTTAATGCGACTCTTTTAAAATTAAACCTTTTACTACAGATTTGGGCCACTTTGGATGGACAAATCTGCGAGGCAATTTAGTGTGCAGAGGGTGTTTTCTAAAAATGCTCTTTTACTAAAGGTTTCGTTTGCAAAAAACCCCGAAAAAAAAAAAAAAATTTTTTTTTTTTTTTTACAAATACCCATGTCTTTGGGGGGTTGACGAAACGAAATTTTAAAATTCCCCCCAGGGAACCCGGCACCCCCCCAAAAACCCCGAGGGAAATTTTTTGGGTGCGT
This sequence comes from Pecten maximus, assembly GCF_902652985.1. NCBI lineage: Eukaryota > Metazoa > Mollusca > Bivalvia > Pectinida > Pectinidae > Pecten > Pecten maximus. The sequence goes on from NW_022981902.1 coordinate 4,893, forward strand.
CCAAATTCCCAAATTTGAAAAACCGTGAAAATTTCCACGGGCAGGGGAAATCCCCCATCACAGGTAGTGTCGGGGAAAGAATTTTTTTCCCGTGTTTAAAACAAAATTTTAACTCCCGCCCGGGTTTTGCTGCGCGAGTTTTCTTTTAAAGCTCCCCGGGCCCAAAGAATCCGGCCCAAAACCCTTTTCCCTAGTTTTTAAAAATTTGTGCTATATATGTGGACCCGGGGTTCGACTCGGGGGGGAAAGGTTTTTTCCCTCGGAAAGGGCTTTCTTTCCCCAAAACCGGCCTGGGACCTTTTAATTTTTTTGCTTTTCAGGAAAATCTTTGTCAGAAAACCCCTGCCTAGGGGAAATAGGAAAAGGGGTTGAAAATTTCCCAAACGAGTAATTTGGAAAACCTAGTTTTTGAAAACCCCTCCCCCAGGAAATGTATCGAGGCCCCCCATGTTTTTTGGACAGAGCGTAAAGCCCAAAAAACCCCGTTCCCGGGTTTTTCATGGGTGCCGACTACTAAACGAACGGGCTGGAATTTTGGGGGGTAAGCCGATTTCTAAACAAACCCAATACCTTCCGGTGGCAAAAAACTTTTGACTTTCCCCCTTGAAGTTTTGCCCCGCGCGCGGTAGCTTTGACCCTTTCGATCTTTTTCAACTGCCCCCCCACTCCCGGGGTAACGGAAATAGTAGTGAAAACAGAAGTTTAGTGTCTTTTTAAAACGAAAAAAATGAAACGAAATTGGTAAACCGCTATGGGCCGGGGGGGGCCAAAATACCCGGCAGTTTTTTCCAAAACTAAAAAAACGCGTTTCGTGGTAAGGGAATTTTTGGGTTTTTTGTTTTATCCCGCCATTAAATCATATCTTTCTCAAAAATTTTAAACCCCTGCATGCTAATACCTACTTTTGGGTGGTAAACCGCGAATTTGGGTCATTTTAAACATTTTGGTTCCTTAATCGTACGAAAAACCTACTTGGATAACTGTGGGGAAACTAGAGCTTAAAAAACATCAAAAAGGGACCGACTTTTTAAACCCCGGGGGGGTGCATTTTTCAGTTTTAAAACCCCAAACGGGGCGCAGGCCCTTCCCCTTTGGGGGGAATTCCCTTGGGGGTAATTTTTTTGCTGATCGCACGGCCCCCCGTGCCCCGGGGACTATCTTTCAAATTCGCCTATCAAATTTCCCCATGGTACGTCTATGCCCCACCATGGTTGTAACGGGTAAAAGGGAATCAGGGTTTTGGTTCCGGAGAGGGACAGGGGAAAAAGGCCCACCCAACCAAACCAAGGGAAGGGAGCAGGCGCGCAAAATTTCCCACTCCTGGCCGGGGGGTTTGGACGAAAAATAACAATACGGGACTTTTCAGGCCCCCCTAATTTGGGAAAAAGTACACTTTAAACCCTTTTTAAAAGTTCCAAATTTGGGGGGCAATTTTTGGTGCCACACCGCGGGAATTCCAGCTCCAATAGGGGTATTTAAAGTTTTGCCCGTTAAAAACCCTAGTTGGATCTCAATCCCCGGCTTGCCCGGGCCCTCCTTGTTTTTTAAATGCTTCGTCCCCGTTCTACCTCCCCGGGGGGTTTTTTTCCCCCCTTTTGTTCTTTGATTGAGTTTCTCGGGGGGCCCCCGGGAAAATTTACTTTGAAAAAATTTGAAATGTTCAAAGCAGGCAGCTCGCCTTAATA
>NW_022981903.1:0-6569 GCF_902652985.1 Pecten maximus
GTAGGGGACTCAAAATTGTACAAATGATGGGGCTGACCCCCCAGGGGCCTGAGGGGCGGGGCCAAAAGGGGTCAATTTGGCTATATTGATATGAACGACTTCTTCTCTGAAACCGAGCAAAGGATATTGCTCCTATTTGTCTGGAAGCATCACTATGGGGTGGGGATTCAAAATTGTACAAATGGTGGTGCTGACCCCCTAGGGGCCTGAGGGGCGAGGCAAAAATGGGTTAATATAGCTAAATTGATATTAACAACTTCTTCTCTGGAACCGAGCAATGGATATCACTCATATTTGCCTGGTAGCATCACTTTGGGGTGGGGATTCAAAATTGTACAAATGATGGGACTGACCCCCGCCTGAGGGGCGGGGCCAAAATGGGTCAATATAGCTATATTGATGATACCGACTTCTTCTCTGAAACCGAGCAATGGATATCGCTCATATTTGCCTGGTAGCATAACTTTGGGGTGGGGATTCAAAATTGTACAAATGATGGGGCTGACCCCCAGGGGCCGGAAGGGCGGGGCCAAATGTGGTCATTTGGGCTATATTGATATAAACAACTTCTTCTCTGAAACCGAACAAACGATATTGCTCATATTTGCCTGGTAGCAACACTATGGGGTGGGGATTCAAAATTGTACAAATGGTGTGGCTGAAGGGATTTAAAATTGTACAAATGACAGGACTGACCCCCAAGGGGCCTGAGGGGCGGCGTCAAAAGGGGTCAATTTGGCTGCATTGATATAAACGACTTCTTCTCTGAAACCGAGCAAAGGATATTACTCCTATTTGCCTGGAAGCAATCACTATGGGGTGGGGATTCAAAATTGTACAGATGGTGGTGCTGACCCCCTAGGGGCCTGAGAGGCGGGGCAAAAATGGGTCAATATAGCTATATTGATATTAACGACTTCTTCTCTGAAACTAAGCAATGGATATCACTCATATATGCCTGGTAGCAACCCCCTAGGGTAGGGATTCAAAATTGTACAAATGACAGGGCTGACCCCAGGGGACCTAAGAGGCGGGGCCAAAAGGGGTTATTTTGGCAAAATTGATATAAACAACTTTTTCTCTGAAAATAAGCAATGGATATCTTTGATATGTGACTGGTAGCATTCACTTTGGTTAAGGATTCAAAATTGTACAAATGATGGGGCCGACACCCTGGAGGCTGAGGGACTGGGCCACAAGGGGTCAATTTGGCTAAATTGATATGAACAACTTCTCTGAAACAGCTCATATTTGACTATTAGCATTCTATTGGGGTAGGGATTCAAAATTGTATAAAGGAAGGAGCTGACTCCCAGGGGGCAGAGGGCAGGGTCAAAAGGGGCCAATTGGTCTAAACAAGATCTTCTCTGAAATTAAGCAATGGATATCACTCACATTAATTTGTGTTAGCATCCCTATGGGGTCGCGCCAAAAGTCAATTTCATTTCATGGATTATAGTACCTTTTGGCATTTTTAGTATTAAAATAAAACCATTGTACATGTACCCATACAAAATGCTTATGATATATATTGACATAGCAATACCAGCGACAAATATACTTAAGCATCATTCTTGTTTCATATCTCATGAAACCAGGTGAGCGATACAGGCCCTCTGGGCCTCTTGTATATTTATTTCGTAGAAATCAACAAAAAAATCATTGACCTTGATTTCAACATTCCACCGTGAGAATATTTATATTGTATACAACATATATAACTACATAAATTGTTACGAGTTACATTGATCAATCTGATCAGTTGGGATTTTCTTTTTAATCCGGTAGCACGAATTTATAAAATATGAAAATATAAAATATACAGTAACAAATACAGTAACGTCATTTCATGACGACGTCGCACACTTGTTTTTAATATCACTGCACCAAATGTGAGAAATATTATCTGATATCTTTCTTTTTGTTTGAAAAAGATATATAGTGACAATAGTGAGCAAATGGAAATATTAAATCTTGGCTATGGTTGGTGTTATATTGCCAAGGCAGTAAACGCCGTGCACATGTAATACATAGTTTATTAATAATAATAACTAAAACAATACACACAACCATTTTGAAGGAAAAATACTCAATACATCCTATTTGAAATTATTCAGATATATATTTGTATGCGATATAACAGTGGGTACTAAAACAGAACCTTGCCTAGTCCATGTTGAAATGACAATCGGTATCAAAACAGAACCCTGCCGCAGTAGATGTCTCTGAATATCTCCGAAATAAGACGTTTCGTCCACAAGATATATTGGGTGGTGCAGCCCGTGACACAGTCATTTTAGCTTGCGAATTCCGTCCGTGAGGTCGTAACTCCAACCATTACAAAATTCTCTTGCAAAGTCTAGGCTTACAGTACATCGCTATTGTACAGCATTGATATTGTGTTATCAATATGCGGAGTCAAGTAGGGCCTATATTACAGTAGGCGAGGAAAACGGTGCAAATCGTAACCCGTCATTTTCTAGCTCGAAGCCCATTACCCTCAAACTTCAGTTCAGTTATTTTTAAAGGTTTTTATAGCATAAATGTGGAAATTCTCGGGTGTTTTATGCAAGAAATATTATTTCATATTAAAATCTGCCGCGAGGGTAGGGCGTAAGAATTTTAAATATTTTTAACAACTTTCTCCCTTATGTCTCCCATGTCAATGACTCACTTTTGCCTTTAGTTGATCATGAGCATTCGCCCATTTGGGTTCTACATGTCCACCGATACATACCAGAGACTTTAAACGTAGTTGTGAGCTTAGCACTCAGCATTTTGTTTGAAGCGAGACAACTAGATGGGGATATTTTTGAGCGTAGCCTGTCTACAGCATGGGCGCTACGTGTGTCAACCCAAAACATATACAACTGTCAAACATGTTTAATTACTAATGAAGTATAAAGTGCGATTTTGACACCCTGGGTTTCAAGCAAGGGACATGTCCGGGCAGAATACAACAGTTGCTACCCTCTGGCCATGGTCTTTTCTCCAATATCATACGAGGTTCCCAACAACCATCCCTCGCCTTACCGGTAAAGAAAGTGTCCGAGAGGCGGAAATATTCACTAGCCACTCCGCGAGTGCTCTAAAAATGGAATTATTCCTTCAATCTACAAACTGACTTTCAACATGACACTGGCTTACGAGACCCAATGAAAACACCAAGTTTTACATCCAAAATAAATCGAAATATTACGTATGAAAATAAAAAGGCAAGCACGATCGTGGCAAATAATATCCAGTAGACAAGCTAATATCAAATTTAGGAAAGAATGGGCAACAGTTTACTAAATAATTTCACATTATAAGTCCCAAACGCGAGCAAGCAGAACACAATTGCGTTACCTAACCCCAACCACCTGAATACGCTACAACCAGTAGCTGTTAACAGTCAAAGAGAGATAATTTACAAACAGCAAACGGGAGAAAAATAGTCAATGATGAAGATTATTGGAGTGGGGTGTGCACAGGGACGCTAATTTTTAAAAAAAAATCACTGAAATACACGTAATAACTTGCGGTACGACGAAGGACCGAAACGGATCGATTAAAAACGAAGAAACGTATAATATATATGTTTATTTTTAATAGTAAGTGACGAGACGTGTATAACGTTATATCAGAGATTATATACTAACTGGAATATAGACGTCTAGTTACATATACACACGGTATATTCACCGAATCGGACCGAAATAGAATCGATAAGAATAAAAAGAAACAAGGTGTAAATGTTCACGTGTATAGAGTATTTTTTATAACAATTTAAAAAAAACCCCAAAAAACAAAGATCTATTTGAACAACACCAAAAATGCATATGTAGTTGTCATGTCAACAACAAAAATACATGTAATTCCAATACAGTATTCGCCTATAAATCATGTCTGCAAATATATGACTACTGTGACAAATGTATATTCCATATGAAAAATAGAAATAAAAGAAAATTACGAATGTTTTTAGGTCATCTGACCCAAAGGGTCAGGATGACCTATAGACATCGTGCTTCGTCCGTCGTGGTCCGCTGTGCGCCGTCCGTAAACTTTTTCTTTCAAAACGCTACTCCTCTTTAACGCTTGGGTGGATTACTTCCAAATTTGGTTTGAAGCATCATTGGGGGAGGGCAATCATATTTTATATAAATGAGGCTGGTCTGGGGCCAGAAGGGCGGGGCCCCAAAAAGGGAACTTAGGTGAATATTGCTATAAAATCCTACTTTCCTTTACCCTTGGGTGGATTACAACTAAATTTGGTGTGAAACATCATTGGGGGAGGGCGGTCATATTTTATATAAATGAAGTTGGTGTGACCCCTGGGGCCTGAGGGGCGGGGCCCCAAAAGGGGAACTTTGATGAAATTTTGCTATAAAATCCTACTCCTCCTTAACCCTTTAGTGGATTTCAACCAGATATGTTGTGAAACATCATTTGGGGAGGGCGGTCATATTTTACATAAATGAGGCTGGTGTGACCACTAGGGCCTGAGGGGCGGGGCCCCAAATGGGGAACTTTGATGAAATTTTGCTATAAAATCCTACTCCTCCTTAACCCTTTAGTGGATTTCAACCAGATATGTTGTGAAACATCATTTGGGGAGGGCGGTCATATTTTATATAAATGAGGCTGGTGTGAGCCCTGGGGCCAGAGTGACGGGCCCAAAAAAGGGAACTTTGATGAAATTTTGCTATAAAATCCTACTCGTCCTTAACCCTTTGGTGGATTTCAACCAGATATTGTGTGAAACATCATTGGTGGAGGGTGGTCATATTTTATATAAATGAGGCTGGTGTGGCCCCTGGGGCCAGAGGGGCGGGGCCCCAAAAGGGGAACTTTGATGAAATTTTGCTATAAAATCCTACTCCTAACACCCATAGTGAATTATTACCAAATTTGGTGTGAAACACCATTTGGGGAGGGCGGTCATATTTTATATAAATGAGGCTGGTGTGACCACTAGGGCCTGAGGGGCGGGGCCCCAAATGGGGAACTTTGATGAAATTTTGCTATAAAATCCTACTCCTCCTTAACCCTTTAGTGGATTTCAACCAGATATGTTGTGAAACATCATTTGGGGAGGGCGGTCATATTTTATATAAATGAGGCTAGTGTGACCCCTGGGGCCTGAGGGGTGGGGCCCCAAATGGGGAACTTTGATGAAATTTTGCTATAAAATCCTACTCCTCCTTAACCCTTTAGTAGATTTCAACCAGATATGTTGTGAAACATTATTGGGGGAGGGTGGTCATATTTTATATAAATGAGGCTGGTGTGAGCCCTGGGGCCAGAGTGACGGGCCCAAAAAAGGGAATTTTGATGAAATTTTGCTATAAAATCCTACTCGTCCTTAACCCTTTGGTGGATTTCAACCAGATATTGTGTGAAACATCATTGGTGGAGGGTGGTCATATTTTATATAAATGAGGCTGGTGTGGCCCCTGGGGCCAGAGGGGCGGGGCCCCAAAAGGGGAACTTTGATGAAATTTTGCTATAAAATCCTACTCCTCCTAACAACCATAGTGAATTATTACCAAATTTGGTGTGAAACATCATTGGAGGAGGACAATCATATTTTATATAAATGAGGCTGGTTTGACCCCTAGGGCCAGAGGGGCGGGGCCCCAAAAGGGGAACTTTGGTGAATTTTTGCTATAAATCCTACTTCTCTCTAACCCTTGGGTGGATTAATACGAAATATGGTGTGAGACATCCTTTGGGAAGGGTGGTCATATTTTATATAAACGAGGCTAGTGTGACCCCTGGGGCCTGAGGGGCAGGGCCCCAAAAGGGGAACTTTGGTGAATATTTGCTGTTAAATCCTAATCCTCCCTAACCTTTTGGTGGATTACAACCAAATTTGATGTGAAACATAAGGTGACGGCAATCATATTTTTTAATGAGACAGGTTTGACCCCTGGGGAAAAAAGATGGGGCAAAAGGAGCGCTTAGGTTAAACATTTCTTAAAAATGCAATTCCTCCTTAATGCCTGAATTGATTACAACCATATTTAGTATGAAACATCATTGGGGAAAGGCAATCCTAATTGATATAAATGAGTCTTGTCTGACCCATTGGGACAGAGGGGCATGCCCCAAAAATGGGAACTTGGCTAAAATTTTGCTTTATGATGCTGCTCTTCCTGGACAAGCTAAATGGATAAAAACCAAATTTGATCTAAAACATAACTGGCTGCGATAAATAATTTATGGTAATAATGCTGGATTGGGGTGTGTGTCCCTACTGTAAGTGTAAGTGTTTGTCAGATGACCGTTAAGGCCCATGGGCCTCTTGTTTTAATTACATATCGATTATTCAAAGGAACAAGGACTTATCTCCAAAAAATAAAGGGCCTTCTCTCAATTTTATCTAACGGTTTTTAGATTTTAATAAATTGCAATAACGAGTGTGCTTTTCTTCAGATTTTGTACATTATATCAATTGAAATGGTCTAAGTCTGTTAAAAATTGATTTGAAGTACGAATTATATAAGAAAATCGACATGACAAATTCGTCTACAAACACGCCCTACAAATACAGAGAAGTTATATGAGCCCCTTTTCGAAATATC
>NW_022981904.1:0-6608 GCF_902652985.1 Pecten maximus
ACATAAGTGAGTAAGAGTTATCAATTTAAAGGAATGTACGGGGGACCGACAGACCAGGATCACCTGTACTAAGTAATGAGCTCAGTTTTTAAGGTAGATATATGTAGGGGTGGACCGACAGACCAGGATCACCTGTCCTGTTGACAGTGTAAGGTAGATATATGTAGGGCTGGACCGACAGACCAGGATATCCTGTCCTTTAGATAGTTTAAGGTAGATAGATGTAGGGGTGGATCGACATACCAGGATCACCTGTCCTGTTGACAGTGTAAGGTAGATATATGTAGGAGTGGACCGACAGACCAGGATCACCTGTCCTGTTGACAGTTTAAGGTAGATATATGTAGGGGAGGACCGACAGACCAGGATCACCTGTCCTGTTGACAGTGTAAGGTAGATATATGTAGGGGTGGACCGACAGACCAGGATCACCTGTCCTGTTGACAGTTTAAGGTAGATATATGTAGGGGAGGACCGACAGGCCAGAAACACCTGCCCTGTTGACAGTTTAAGGTAGATATATGTAGTGTCGGACCGACAGACCAGGATCACCTGTCCAGTTGACAGTTTAAGGTAGATATATGTAGGGGTGGACCGACAGACCAGGATATCCTGTCCTTTAGATAGTTTAAGGTAGATATATGTAGGGGTGGACCGACAGACCAGGATCACCTGTCATGTTGACAGTTTAAGGTAGATAGATGTAGGGGTGGACCGACAGACCAGGATCACCTGTCCTGTTGGCAGTTTAAGGTAGATATATGTAGAGGTAGATCGACAGACCAGGATCTCCTGTCCTGTTGACAGTTTAAGGTAGATATATGTAGGGTTGGACCGACAGACTAGGATCACCTGTTCTGTTGACAGTTTAAGGTAGATATACGTAGGGATGGATCGACAGACCAGGATCAACTGTCCTGTTGACAGTTGAAGGTAGATATATGGAGGGGTCGGCCGACAGACTAGGATCACCTGTCCTGTAGATAGTTTAAAGCAGATATTGGTTTGGCTATCAGGGTATCAAGATATGTGAGCCTCGTGTGACTAATCCGGGTGACGACATAATGTCAACACAACAGGCTACGTATGAGCTACCAAACCAAAACCAAAACTAAACCTGTACAGGTGTAAAACAGGTTCCGCGAAAAAGTTCACTCGGAACTCTTCAGGTTTTACGTTTGGATAGTGAGACTGTCAGACCTGATATCGTGTCACCAAGTCATACTGGTTCACTAACTATCACTACTATTACTTTCCTTAGACGAGCCAACTGGGAAGATAAGTAAAAGATTTGCTACATAGCACGCGCTGTCATCATATCGTTTTAACTTGCGCTGGTACTTTTTAAACCTTTGATTAAGCTATCTATTTATACCATCTCTACACCGCTAAAGATGTTTTCTAATTAATTACAATCAGCGAATTAGTCATTTTTAAAGGGATTATTAACACGAACACAACGATTTTTTTCTTTGTTTACCTACTAAACATATGTAACTGTTTCATGTGTATATCTCATCGTTTCTTGTTCAATTGTGTCTTTATAAAGGGGCGGAATGCCTCGAAAATTCGACATCTTTTTTGTCGATCTGTCGTTATAATTATATTACCATTTCTCTATTTCTTGGTAGCAGTGTACAGTAAAAATACCCAATTCTAAAAAATATGGCACATGTTTTAGATATGTAAACATTGCCAGTTAACCCTACATATTACCTCTAATAAAGTATATATATTTGTAATCTTTACAACATTTGCAATTTTAATACAGGGTAAGTTAACTTATTTTTTCTGTGATTTTTAGGGCTGTGAATACCATTGTAACAGCTTAAAAAGTAATATTAAAAAAAAAATATTATGATATTTGACCCAAAATGACACAATTCTCTACACATTATTTTTTTGAAACCTATTTAAAATTAAATATCTCTATCCCAAAGACAGAATTAATCTTGTTTTGACGACAAATGTTGTAAATTAAGTTTTTCCGCTATCTTACCTTTTCTGTTGGCTTCCATTTTTCGCTGTAGGCAAAACTTAATTTCCTGTGTAAACACACTTTCGGAAAATCCGGAAATTTGAAATCCGGAACCAATTTATTATTTTTTGTTTTAACAAATGAGAAGCCTGTATGTACTACTTCACACTGAATATACCAATTATAGTGTACATTTATTTTTTTTTTCATTTTTTATGCATATCATAATACAGGAGTTATTTACTTAACAAAAAATCGCCCATGACCAGGCTGCCCTATTGTAGTGTGCTACCCTACCAGAGTCTTTTAAAATGATAGTTGCTACTCCTGCTTAGCGCTCAGCATATTTGGAGTGGGACGACTGGTTGGCCCGTTGTCAGTATAATGTGACCGGGTAGGGTGTGATGCTGGGTGTCTTCGGCAGTATGCTTCAGTGAGATAGCACTTTAAATCGGCAAAAGTTCCGGCCTATCACAAGGAGACCTAACACGAACATACCGCAGCCTCCCAAAACACACATACACACTCACCACACTCATACATGTCACACGCACGGGAGTCCGTCCTTAAATGACCTTAGATGTTAATAGGACGTTAAACAAAATAAACCAAACCAAATTCTCTTTTAACTTTTAAATTTAGCGAATAAAATTGTTATTGTATCCGGAGGAAATGCTTTTGTGTTCCGTCTCTAAATCTTGAATTTGACTTCCTTGCTTATAATCGATCACCATTAGGTAGCTGCTTTCATTTTCTTTTTCGTTGTTGTAAATTGGATATGCATGTATTTCTATATCACAGTTGTCATTTTATGCATTTCTGTGACAGGCAGTGGACATGTTGCATGATGAATCATAAACCTTTAGATATGTTCAGAATTTCGATGATTATGTTGCTTACTTTCTTATAGTATATTACCTATGTAGCATCATCCATGATTTCGACCACAATTAGAGATGCTGCATCTCTTACAAAAAAATAACAAGAATAGCTGTTGTACATTTTAAACAGGACAAAAAAGAGCATAATCTAAGCTATTGTCACTCTCAGATGAATACATAATTGAACCCGAAGAAATTCAGTCTTTAAAGCTGTCATTTTAGGACGCTGTTGCTATCTTTTACTTGTTGCTGATCATCGTTACAATCTTTACCATTCTTATAATGTTGGCGATACAGCATCTTTGAATAGTGAAAAATATGGAACATTTTGTGTAAACTAAAGTCGACCAATCTTTCATCTTATCCTGTAAAATGATTTGATTTCATTTATCCTGATATATGTTAAGAGTTTCCATGATAATGTTGCTTGATTTCTTTTCGAATATTACCTATGAAACATATTCCATGAATTCGACCCTAATTAAATGTTCTACATCTCTAAAAAATACCAAAAAATATTTCGACTGTAAACAACTGTACATGTACTGTTGTACATTTTTTTTTACATTTTTACAATACTGTTTATTGTATATTTGCCGAACTGCAGCACACAGGTTAGTGTTGATTTTACAAAATTATCCTTTTTTTTTTTTTTTATATATTGTACCTTTATAAACCTCTCTACCTATACCTTGATTTGTTTCATATGAATTGATTACATTCAAGAGCTTATATTAGAACAGGTGGCAGATACCGTTCAAAGTCCATCAAGGTCACTTAGAGGTATATTGACGATGTGTTAAATTAAAAAAAAAAACAAAAAAAAACATGTTGATTAGTTAATCCTATATAATTTGATATCAAGGACACTCAAGGACTCTTAAACACCACCCGCTGACCTCGCTCTTAATGTAGAACGTATCTGTATGATTTCAACTTCGCAGGCGATATTTTTCCATTTCGCGAGTGATGACGAAACATTCCCTGTTTCCACTACCAATGGTGTTTACACGTCCACGTGAATCCGATATTTAAAGACTTGTTCCTGTCATCACGATGTTCGTAACATGGCGACTTTCGACGGAAAAAAGAATAACGATGAGGAGGTTTTATTGTCAACATAATGGTGTCATTTGGAAATAATATTTTCCTCGTGCGATGTGAAATCAACAAAGTGGTCAATTGTCACCATCCTCGTTCTCATTTTTAGAATTATGATTTGACCTAGATTTGTATTGCGGGTACCGTCGAATGCGTAGAATATGGTCTTTTTTCTAATTGTTCTTATTCTTTCCTCATTATCGATTTCGGTTGAGAATAATGATCTTGTTGTTTTGTCATTATTTTTGTTGCCTATACACTACACTCCAGTGTTTAGACCACCAAGCCAAACACGAGTTGACTTAAGGTGTTTCACCTTCTTTGTTCAGATTTTCTCATTTTAACGACTCCTTCTCAATAATTAAAATGCCTTTTGTCCCGATGCTTGAATAACATTAATACTGCTGAAATAAATTATCTTGATAAACTTATTTACGTCAAAATGGTGAAATTAAATACAATCTTTTGTACCTCTGAAATAGGAATTGAAATTGGGATTACATGAGATCAGATCATTACCAATGTGTGCAACCTGCCATTATTGATCGACATATCTTCCAATACAGCCTTATAATCAGTACATTAGAGACAAAGGGCTGTGCTTGTCAGGTTTCAATCTGAGGTTTAAGGCTACCGTCTACAACATATGGTTATAAAATTGTATCATCCAAAACAACCAGTACTGGCAGTTTATCTGCGTTTGTATCAAGCTTCCTATATTTTGTATACACTAATGATGACAGGACTGGTGTTTAACCTGTAATAGATCTCTGGCGTTTGGGTGGAAGTGTCATTCTATTTCTTATTCATATACACGTATTTTTCTACTACATATGTATATCTTATAGCGGATGTGCGGACATGAACTGTGTAAAGGGAGATAACTTGTAATTGTAATGTTTGTGCTGAACTCTCCTATGTTGGAGATACAAAAGAGAACAAATAAACTGAAGAACATGACACACGGTCTATTTTTGTCAATTCAATTGAAGAGTCACAGATATTCATGCCATCAATATATATCCTTCACAGAGTCCTCATGGATTGCCAGCTCATAGTCAATCGTAAACATTATAAAATAATGTCCATGTTTAATAGATGCAAAAACAGAAAAACAAACAAAACAAAAAGCTGATAATGTGCAGATACAGTCAGCAGGGATATCTTTAGATTGTTCCTCTTTATACGTCGAATCATAACCGTAATCGTAGAAGACGTGGATACCAGCTTTAATATTCGCAACACTGAGAGGAAGCCTTGGGTCAGATATCGTGGACACGCATGGCAAGTTCTGTAAGGCCTCCGGATATTGTATCCAGCTAGATACTTGATACTTTAAGTCATTAACATTTGATACCAGTTGTAATATTCGTTACATTGAGAGGAAGCGATGGGTCAAATATCGTGGACAAGCATGACGAGGGCCTCCAGATATTCTATCCGGTTAGCCTACTTATGGGGAAATGTAACGATAATGTCACATTTGAGAAGTAAACAGAAATAGAGTTTGAGGTATACTGCATCCCGAACTGGATAAATTCCATTGAATTTTTGACCAGTGGCTCTTCTCAAGGACTTTGTAGAATATTGGCGAGGTTGGAATAATGATATATTATTTCTCATTGCGATTCACAGAAAAATAATATTACTTCTCCATCACATACCAGAATCACCTGTACTGCTCTTAGTTTTAGGTAGATATATGTAGGATTGGACCGACATGCCAGAATCACTAGTCCTGCTGATAGATTAGGTATATATATTTATATATGTAATTTTTTTTTAAATATTTATCATCTAAGTGTAACGAGTGTGATATAATATGACCATATGACTATCAGCTCAGTATGATGATTGGACTCCCAGGTATCCGGGTACAAAATCCAAACTGAAACTTAACGTGTGCAGGTGTTAAACTGGTTCCGCAAAAAGGTTCACTCGGAAATATCCAGATTCTACGTTTGAACGGTTAGAAATTCAGGCTGATATGGCATAACGCAGACTAGTATGACTGGTTTACTGTCACTACTATTCTTTTTTTCGACACGATGGTAAGTTTTACGATTCCTTACTTATATCATATATTCTTGTTGACTATATAGCAATCTGATGTATCATTTAGAGCGAATACTTTAAAAAATAAACAGTAGTAGCATTTCTCTTAGCAGCGATGTGTTTTACGCCATGGGTATGTGCACTACATACAGGTACAGGTATGTGTGCTCTTGCATGGTATTTACGTCCAATCCGATAAAGGGTCTCCTGTGATCCGGGTCGGTTTCTTCCCGGAAACAAACGTCTTCAGCATCCCTTAATCCTTCTTTACCTAGTATATTTAGTTTGTAAATGTTTATGTTGCAAAGTCGTGATCAAACCAATAGCTTCAAGGTAAATGGTTCTCCCATTCGTAACAATACAAAAGAGTGAGTGTGTAAGTTAGCAAAACCCAAATTCTTTCCCGGAACAGCGCAGTCAGTCTGTTACGAGTATCTTTCGAGGACGTATCCTCAGGGGTCCTCGTCGCGGAGTACATTTCTACTTGCACAGGTAGACCTGTAGACATGTTTACATTTGCACACAACTACAACCAGTTGGTGAACGTAGATATTATATGCTATGTAGTGAATAATGTTTGTCGTGACTTCTAA
>NW_022981905.1:0-6552 GCF_902652985.1 Pecten maximus
CAAGTAAAACGTAATGATTTCGGCAAAACTTCCATTGGTGAACAATTAACCACGCTACCGCGGACGCGTGGTTACAATACTACGGAATACGGTGACACTCAACGTGCAGTTCTGACGTCATTTCTAGAGCTGCTAGGAGTGTCGGATCTTTTTGGACACCTCCAGTGGGATGTGATCAACAGTAAAACGTAATGATTTCGGCAAAACTTCCATTGGTGAACAATTAACCACGCTACCGCGGACGCGTGGTTACAATACTACGGAATACGGTGACACTCAACGTGCAGTTCTGACGTCATTTCTAGAGCTGCTAGGAGTGTCGGATCTTTTTGGACACCTCCAGTGGGATGTGATCAACAGTAAAACGTAATGATTTCGGCAAAACTTCCATTGGTGAACAATTAACCACGCTACCGCGGACGCGTGGTTACAATACTACGGAATACGGTGACACTCAACGTGCAGTTCTGACGTCATTTCTAGAGCTGCTAGGAGTGTCGGATCTTTTTGGACACCTCCAGTGGGATGTGATCAACAGTAAAACGTAATGATTTCGGCAAAACTTCCATTGGTGAACAATTAACCACGCTACCGCGGACGCGTGGTTACAATACTACGGAATACGGTGACACTCAACGTGCAGTTCTGACGTCATTTCTAGAGCTGCTAGGAGTGTCGGATCTTTTTGGACACCTCCAGTGGGATGTGATCAACAGTAAAACGTAATGATTTCGGCAAAACTTCCATTGGTGAACAATTAACCACGCTACCGCGGACGCGTGGTTACAATACTACGGAATACGGTGACACTCAACGTGCAGTTCTGACGTCATTTCTAGAGCTGCTAGGAGTGTCGGATCTTTTTGGACACCTCCAGTGGGATGTGATCAACAGTAAAACGTAATGATTTCGGCAAAACTTCCATTGGTGAACAATTAACCACGCTACCGCGGACGCGTGGTTACAATACTACGGAATACGGTGACACTCAACGTGCAGTTCTGACGTCATTTCTAGAGCTGCTAGGAGTGTCGGATCTTTTTGGACACCTCCAGTGGGATGTGATCAACAGTAAAACGTAATGATTTCGGCAAAACTTCCATTGGTGAACAATTAACCACGCTACCGCGGACGCGTGGTTACAATACTACGGAATACGGTGACACTCAACGTGCAGTTCTGACGTCATTTCTAGAGCTGCTAGGAGTGTCGGATCTTTTTGGACACCTCCAGTGGGATGTGATCAACAGTAAAACGTAATGATTTCGGCAAAACTTCCATTGGTGAACAATTAACCACGCTACCGCGGACGCGTGGTTACAATACTACGGAATACGGTGACACTCAACGTGCAGTTCTGACGTCATTTCTAGAGCTGCTAGGAGTGTCGGATCTTTTTGGACACCTCCAGTGGGATGTGATCAACAGTAAAACGTAATGATTTCGGCAAAACTTCCATTGGTGAACAATTAACCACGCTACCGCGGACGCGTGGTTACAATACTACGGAATACGGTGACACTCAACGTGCAGTTCTGACGTCATTTCTAGAGCTGCTAGGAGTGTCGGATCTTTTTGGACACCTCCAGTGGGATGTGATCAACAGTAAAACGTAATGATTTCGGCAAAACTTCCATTGGTGAACAATTAACCACGCTACCGCGGACGCGTGGTTACAATACTACGGAATACGGTGACACTCAACGTGCAGTTCTGACGTCATTTCTAGAGCTGCTAGGAGTGTCGGATCTTTTTGGACACCTCCAGTGGGATGTGATCAACAGTAAAACGTAATGATTTCGGCAAAACTTCCATTGGTGAACAATTAACCACGCTACCGCGGACGCGTGGTTACAATACTACGGAATACGGTGACACTCAACGTGCAGTTCTGACGTCATTTCTAGAGCTGCTAGGAGTGTCGGATCTTTTTGGACACCTCCAGTGGGATGTGATCAACAGTAAAACGTAATGATTTCGGCAAAACTTCCATTGGTGAACAATTAACCACGCTACCGCGGACGCGTGGTTACAATACTACGGAATACGGTGACACTCAACGTGCAGTTCTGACGTCATTTCTAGAGCTGCTAGGAGTGTCGGATCTTTTTGGACACCTCCAGTGGGATGTGATCAACAGTAAAACGTAATGATTTCGGCAAAACTTCCATTGGTGAACAATTAACCACGCTACCGCGGACGCGTGGTTACAATACTACGGAATACGGTGACACTCAACGTGCAGTTCTGACGTCATTTCTAGAGCTGCTAGGAGTGTCGGATCTTTTTGGACACCTCCAGTGGGATGTGATCAACAGTAAAACGTAATGATTTCGGCAAAACTTCCATTGGTGAACAATTAACCACGCTACCGCGGACGCGTGGTTACAATACTACGGAATACGGTGACACTCAACGTGCAGTTCTGACGTCATTTCTAGAGCTGCTAGGAGTGTCGGATCTTTTTGGACACCTCCAGTGGGATGTGATCAACAGTAAAACGTAATGATTTCGGCAAAACTTCCATTGGTGAACAATTAACCACGCTACCGCGGACGCGTGGTTACAATACTACGGAATACGGTGACACTCAACGTGCAGTTCTGACGTCATTTCTAGAGCTGCTAGGAGTGTCGGATCTTTTTGGACACCTCCAGTGGGATGTGATCAACAGTAAAACGTAATGATTTCGGCAAAACTTCCATTGGTGAACAATTAACCACGCTACCGCGGACGCGTGGTTACAATACTACGGAATACGGTGACACTCAACGTGCAGTTCTGACGTCATTTCTAGAGCTGCTAGGAGTGTCGGATCTTTTTGGACACCTCCAGTGGGATGTGATCAACAGTAAAACGTAATGATTTCGGCAAAACTTCCATTGGTGAACAATTAACCACGCTACCGCGGACGCGTGGTTACAATACTACGGAATACGGTGACACTCAACGTGCAGTTCTGACGTCATTTCTAGAGCTGCTAGGAGTGTCGGATCTTTTTGGACACCTCCAGTGGGATGTGATCAACAGTAAAACGTAATGATTTCGGCAAAACTTCCATTGGTGAACAATTAACCACGCTACCGCGGACGCGTGGTTACAATACTACGGAATACGGTGACACTCAACGTGCAGTTCTGACGTCATTTCTAGAGCTGCTAGGAGTGTCGGATCTTTTTGGACACCTCCAGTGGGATGTGATCAACAGTAAAACGTAATGATTTCGGCAAAACTTCCATTGGTGAACAATTAACCACGCTACCGCGGACGCGTGGTTACAATACTACGGAATACGGTGACACTCAACGTGCAGTTCTGACGTCATTTCTAGAGCTGCTAGGAGTGTCGGATCTTTTTGGACACCTCCAGTGGGATGTGATCAACAGTAAAACGTAATGATTTCGGCAAAACTTCCATTGGTGAACAATTAACCACGCTACCGCGGACGCGTGGTTACAATACTACGGAATACGGTGACACTCAACGTGCAGTTCTGACGTCATTTCTAGAGCTGCTAGGAGTGTCGGATCTTTTTGGACACCTCCAGTGGGATGTGATCAACAGTAAAACGTAATGATTTCGGCAAAACTTCCATTGGTGAACAATTAACCACGCTACCGCGGACGCGTGGTTACAATACTACGGAAAACGGTGACACTCAACGTGAAGTTCTGACGTCATTTCTAGAGCTGCTAGGAGTGTCGGATCTTTTTGGACACCTCCAGTGGGATGTGATCAACAGTAAAACGTAATGATTTCGGCAAAACTTCCATTGGTGAACAATTAACCACGCTACCGCGGACGCGTGGTTACAATACTACGGAATACGGTGACACTCAACGTGCAGTTCTGACGTCATTTCTAGAGCTGCTAGGAGTGTCGGATCTTTTTGGACACCTCCAGTGGGATGTGATCAACAGTAAAACGTAATGATTTCGGCAAAAATTCCATTGGTGAACAATTAACCACGCTACCGCGGACGCGTGGTTACAATACTACGGAATACGGTGACACTCAACGTGCAGTTCTGACGTCATTTCTAGAGCTGCTAGGAGTGTCGGATCTTTTTGGACACCTCCAGTGGGATGTGATCAACAGTAAAACGTAATGATTTCGGCAAAACTTCCATTGGTGAACAATTAACCACGCTACCGCGGACGCGTGGTTACAATACTACGGAATACGGTGACACTCAACGTGCAGTTCTGACGTCATTTCTAGAGCTGCTAGGAGTGTCGGATCTTTTTGGACACCTCCAGTGGGATGTGATCAACAGTAAAACGTAATGATTTCGGCAAAACTTCCATTGGTGAACAATTAACCACGCTACCGCGGACGCGTGGTTACAATACTACGGAATACGGTGACACTCAACGTGCAGTTCTGACGTCATTTCTAGAGCTGCTAGGAGTGTCGGATCTTTTTGGACACCTCCAGTGGGATGTGATCAACAGTAAAACGTAATGATTTCGGCAAAACTTCCATTGGTGAACAATTAACCACGCTACCGCGGACGCGTGGTTACAATACTACGGAATACGGTGACACTCAACGTGCAGTTCTGACGTCATTTCTAGAGCTGCTAGGAGTGTCGGATCTTTTTGGACACCTCCAGTGGGATGTGATCAACAGTAAAACGTAATGATTTCGGCAAAACTTCCATTGGTGAACAATTAACCACGCTACCGCGGACGCGTGGTTACAATACTACGGAATACGGTGACACTCAACGTGCAGTTCTGACGTCATTTCTAGAGCTGCTAGGAGTGTCGGATCTTTTTGGACACCTCCAGTGGGATGTGATCAACAGTAAAACGTAATGATTTCGGCAAAACTTCCATTGGTGAACAATTAACCACGCTACCGCGGACGCGTGGTTACAATACTACGGAATACGGTGACACTCAACGTGCAGTTCTGACGTCATTTCTAGAGCTGCTAGGAGTGTCGGATCTTTTTGGACACCTCCAGTGGGATGTGATCAACAGTAAAACGTAATGATTTCGGCAAAACTTCCATTGGTGAACAATTAACCACGCTACCGCGGACGCGTGGTTACAATACTACGGAATACGGTGACACTCAACGTGCAGTTCTGACGTCATTTCTAGAGCTGCTAGGAGTGTCGGATCTTTTTGGACACCTCCAGTGGGATGTGATCAACAGTAAAACGTAATGATTTCGGCAAAACTTCCATTGGTGAACAATTAACCACGCTACCGCGGACGCGTGGTTACAATACTACGGAATACGGTGACACTCAACGTGCAGTTCTGACGTCATTTCTAGAGCTGCTAGGAGTGTCGGATCTTTTTGGACACCTCCAGTGGGATGTGATCAACAGTAAAACGTAATGATTTCGGCAAAACTTCCATTGGTGAACAATTAACCACGCTACCGCGGACGCGTGGTTACAATACTACGGAATACGGTGACACTCAACGTGCAGTTCTGACGTCATTTCTAGAGCTGCTAGGAGTGTCGGATCTTTTTGGACACCTCCAGTGGGATGTGATCAACAGTAAAACGTAATGATTTCGGCAAAACTTCCATTGGTGAACAATTAACCACGCTACCGCGGACGCGTGGTTACAATACTACGGAATACGGTGACACTCAACGTGCAGTTCTGACGTCATTTCTAGAGCTGCTAGGAGTGTCGGATCTTTTTGGACACCTCCAGTGGGATGTGATCAACAGTAAAACGTAATGATTTCGGCAAAACTTCCATTGGTGAACAATTAACCACGCTACCGCGGACGCGTGGTTACAATACTACGGAATACGGTGACACTCAACGTGCAGTTCTGACGTCATTTCTAGAGCTGCTAGGAGTGTCGGATCTTTTTGGACACCTCCAGTGGGATGTGATCAACAGTAAAACGTAATGATTTCGGCAAAACTTCCATTGGTGAACAATTAACCACGCTACCGCGGACGCGTGGTTACAATACTACGGAATACGGTGACACTCAACGTGCAGTTCTGACGTCATTTCTAGAGCTGCTAGGAGTGTCGGATCTTTTTGGACACCTCCAGTGGGATGTGATCAACAGTAAAACGTAATGATTTCGGCAAAACTTCCATTGGTGAACAATTAACCACGCTACCGCGGACGCGTGGTTACAATACTACGGAATACGGTGACACTCAACGTGCAGTTCTGACGTCATTTCTAGAGCTGCTAGGAGTGTCGGATCTTTTTGGACACCTCCAGGGATGTTGAAAAAAAACAAACAAAAACCAAGTGAACAAAAAAAACACTCACTTCCTCCGGATCTCCTCAACGTCCTTCCTCCAAAAAAAAAAAACTCCAGTCTTCAATTAAAACGTTATTTCGGCAAATCCATTGATGAACAATTAACCACGCTACCGCGGACGCGTGGTTACAATACTACGGATACGGTGACACTCAACGTTGCAGTTCTGACGTCATTTCTAGAGCTGCTAGGACGTGTCGGATCTTTTTGGGGCACCTCCAGTGGATGTGATCAAGTAAAAAGTGATGATTTCGGGAAAATTTCCATTGGGGAACAAATTTAAATAAAAGCT
>NW_022981906.1:0-6608 GCF_902652985.1 Pecten maximus
TTTTATTGGTTAAAAATAAATCAAATTTGACGTTTGGAATATTATGTGATTGAATAAAAAAGATGTGAAAATATCTTTTTTGAAGTTAGAACTTTTTAAAATTCAGAACTTTAAATATTCAAACTTTTGAGAGAGGAAGGGCAGGCAGAAGATGCCCTAGCTGCAACAGCGGAGTAGGTGATAATAAAAATATCTATTTGTAATAATGAAGACATACACCCATATCACGTCCTGCTAAATTTAGTCGCCCAAAACCAACACAAAATTAAAGGACTGTTCATGTTTTTAATAAAACTTGTTTACAATATAAAGTATTATGCATTATGTATTTTATAATGACTTTATTGTTATGTTTGTATTTTACAACAGCACAGCTGTATATGACTGTATCTTACCATGTATACATTTTATATCTGTAGAGCTACCTTTTATATGCCATTGCCTGCCATGCACTAAAACTGCATAATATATGACCTGATGTTGGAAAAATAAAATCTCGAAAAATGTCTTTTTGTTTCTCATTCATGACACCAAT
The DNA here is from genome assembly GCF_902652985.1 of Pecten maximus. NCBI lineage: Eukaryota > Metazoa > Mollusca > Bivalvia > Pectinida > Pectinidae > Pecten > Pecten maximus. The sequence continues at coordinate 536 of NW_022981906.1, forward strand.
ACTGTCAAATATATTTACTGAATCTTAGGTTTTAAGAAACAAGAGTTAGACATTTGTACATCTAAAGTAAGGTCAAAATGAGAAATTCAAAATTAATTTTAAAGTTATGCCATAGCACAGCATCCCTCCGACATCCATCAACATTTCCTTCAAATCCCTATTGGTCCTGAACGCCTGAATGGGTTTTTATGAAATTTGGTCTGGAACATTACTGGGCAAAAGAGATGAAACTTTGTATAAAAGGAGTGAACAGCTCCTCTAAGGGCCAGGTTGGGGCCCAATAGGGGAAATTGAGGTAAATCCTTTAAATCCACACCAGTCTTGAATGCCAGAATTGATTTTGATGAAATTTGGTCTGGAGCATTATTTATTAAAGGAGATCAAACGTTTTTTAAATCAAGGGTGTGGCTACCTTGGGGCTGGAGGGGCAGGGCCCAATGAGAGAAATTGAGGTAAATCCTTTAAATTCCTACTGGTCTTGAACAACTGAATGTATTTTGGTGAAATTTGGTCTGGAGCATTACTGGGTAAAGAAAATCTAATATTATAGAAGTGGAGGATGTGACTCTGTTGGGGTGGGACAAAGGGGCCCAAATTATAGGGGAATGAATACAGCAAAAAAATTAGTTTTTTTAAATTCTTTTTCAAGAATAACAGGATTTGGTCCACCCACCTGTAGTTTGAATCATTATTGGCAGATTCAGTTCAAAAGTAGGAAAATATTTGAAATATCTGGTATAACTTCAATAAGTTTATTTTGTCATCATTACTGAAATTTCAAAGTGAGCGATACAGGCCATCTGGGCCTCTTGTTTCATACCAAATGACCCCTTCAAGAGATTTAATTCATATTCTCACCATTATAAGTGATTCCAGAGGCATCTTGGCGGCTAACACTGAATATCTTTATATTGGAAGATGACAAGTCAGTATTGGCTGCTAAGTTGATGAAACATGAATCTGGGGTTACAGAAGGATATACGGTATATGGTCCTTTATTCACAGTGATAGTCGGACTAAGGATGAAGTCAATTTGGGGTTACAGGAGGATATATATAGTCTCTTACTTCACAATGATAGTCAGACTAAGGATGAAGTCAATCTGGGGTTACAGAAGGATATATATAGTCTCTTACTTCACAGTGACAGTCAGACTAAGGATGGAGTCAATCTGGGGTTACAGGAAGATATATATAGTCTCTTACTTCACAGTGACAGTCAGACTAAGGATGGAGTCAATCTGGGGTTACAGAAGGATATATATAGTCTCTTACTTCACAGTGACAGTCAGACTAAGGATGGAGTCAATCTGGGGTTACAGAATGATATATATAGTCTTACTTCACAGTGACAGTCAGACTAAGGATGAAGTCAATCTGGAGATACAGAAGGATATATATAGTCTTACTTCACAGTGACAGTCAGACTAAGGATGAAGTCAATCTGGGGTTACAGGAGGATACATATAGTCTTACTTCACAGTGACAGTCAGACTAAGGATGAAGTCAATCTGGGGTTACAGGAGGATACATATAGTCTTACTTCACAGTGATAGTCGGACTAAGGATGAAGTCAATCTGGGGTTACAGGAGGATATATATAGTCTCTTACTTCACAGTGAAAGTCAGACTAAGGATGAAGTCAATCTGGGGTTACAGAAGGATATATATAGTCTTACTTCACAGTGACAGTCAGACTAAGGATGAAGTCAATCTGGGGTTACAGGAGGATATATATAGTCTCTTACTTCACAGTGAAAGTCAGACTAAGGATGAAGTCAATCTGGGGTTTACAGGAGGATATATATAGTCTCTTACTTCACAGTGAAAGTCAGACTAAGGATGAAGTCAATCTGGGGTTACAGGAGGATATATATAGTCTCTTACTTCACAGTGAAAGTCAGACTAAGGATGAAGTCAATCTGGGGTTACAGGAGGATATATATAGTCTCTTACTTCACAGTGAAAGTCAGACTAAGGATGAAGTCAATCTGGGGTTACAGAAGGATAAATATAGTCTCTTACTACACAGTGATAGTCAGACTAAACATGAAGTCAATCTGGAGTTACAGAAGGATATATATAGTCTCTTACTTCACAGTGACAGTCAGACTAAGGATTAAGTCAATCTGGTGTTACAGAAGGATAAATATAGTCTCCGTACTACACAGTGATAGTCCAGACTAAAGATTAAGTCATCTGGGAAGGTGTACAGAGGATATAATAGCTCGTTACTTCACATGACAGGCAGACTAAGGATGGAGTCATCTGGGGTTACATGAGGATATATAGAGTCTCTTACTTCACAGTGAAGTCAGACTAAGGCATGAAGTCAATCTTGGGTTACAGGAGGATACATATAGTCCTCTTACTACACAGTGATAGTCGACTAAGGATGAAGTCATCGGGGTTACAGGAGGATATATCTAGTCTCTTACTTTCACATGAATCATATACTAAGGATGAAGTTCATCTGGTTACAAGGAGGCTATATAGTATCTCCTTACTTCACAGTGACAGTCAGACTAAGGATGAAGTCAATCTGGGGTTACAGGAGGAGTATATATAGTCTCTTACTTCACAGTGACAGTCCGACTAAGAGAGAAGTTCAATCTGGGGTTACAGGGAGGATATATATAGTCTCTTACTTCACAGTGAAAGTCAGACTAAGGATGAAGTCAATCTGGGGTTACAGGAGGAATATATAGTCTCTTACTTCACAGTGAAAAGTCCAGACTAAGATGAAGTCATCTGGGTTACAGGAGGATATATATAGTCTCTTACTTCACAGTGAAAGTCAGACTAGGATGAAGTTCCAATCTGGGGTACAGGAGGAAATATATAGTATCTTTACTTCACAGTGAAAGTCATGACTAAGGATGAAAGTCAATCTGTGGTTACAGAAGGAATAAATATAGTCTCTTACTACACAGTGATAGGCAGACTAAAGATGAAGTCATGATCTGGAGTTTACAGTAAGAGGATATATATAGTCTCTTACTTCACAGTGGACAGTCAGGACTAAGGATGAAATTCAATCTGGGTTCCAGGAAGGAATAAAGAGTCTCTTTACTACACAGTGATTAGTCGGGACTAAAATGAAGTCAATCGGTGAGTTACAGAAGTGAATATATATAGTCTCTACTTCACAGTGACAGGCATAGCTAGGATGGAGTCAATCTGGTGGTTACAGGTGGTCTTGGGAGAGTGTTGGGTCGTGACTTCACATGACAGTCAGACTCGGAGGAGTCAATTGGGGTTACAGGAGGAGAGATAGAGGGGTGGTCGCTACGGGGGGTCACAGGGAAATCAGACTAAGGAGAAGTCGCATCTGGGTGACAGGATGAGGGTAATAGATAGTCTCTGGGGGGGGACTGGTGGGTCACAGTGAATGATCGAGAACGTGTAAGATGTAAGGGTGTGCAATCTTGCTGTGGGTGAGCGATAAGGATAGATATAGGTCTCTTACTTCGCAGTGAAAGGTCAACGAAGGATGGAGTCAATTGCTGGGGTTACATGCGGTATCTATAGTCTTACTTCAACGGAGTGACAGTCAGACTAGGATGGAGTCAATCTGGGGTTAACAGGAGGATATAATAGTACGTCCTTACTTCCAGTGCCAAGTCAGCACTAAGGATGAAGTTCCAGCTGGGGGTTCAGACGGATCTCTATGTCGTGTGGGTGGTGGCGTTCACCGGGGGCTGTCAGAACTAGGTGGTGTGAGGCATCTGGTTCAGCAGATAGATAGATTGCGTTCGGGGGTGGGCGGCACAGTGAAAGGGCAGGAAGGTCGTGTTCTGTGTGAGTGTCGAAGGCGGGTGCTAGGATAAATATAGTCGCTTACGAACACAGTGGATAGGTCGGACAAAGATGAAGGCATCTGGGGTACAGAAGGATAAAGATGATCGTGTTCATGGTACTCACAGCGTCGTGATAGTCAGACTAAGGATAAGTGCAAGTCTGGGTGACAGAAGGAGTATATAGTGGGTCTAGGTCCTGACTTCAACAGTGAAGAGTCGACTAAAGATGAAGTCTGAAGTTGCAGTGTGGGTAGAACAGTAATAAGTATATTACGGCACGGGTCAGTTTGTGGGGGTGGTGGTCATGGTAAGACAAATAACTTGGCTGTAGGGTTCAGGTGTGCTGTGGCAGTGGGGTGTGTGTGTTTTTCCAGTGGTGGGGATAAGAAATGATTAAATTTAGCATTAGTCCGTGGGTGTTGGTGTGCGATTTTTGTGGTATTGGGACAATAGGGGGCAAGAAGTTACATGGATAGGCCGTTTTGCTCGTGTACCGGGGTACTGTGGGTGGAGTGTGTGTCATGGTGTGTAACAGTGACGGTAAGACAACATCGGGGACAGGTGAAAGACCAGGCCGCGGAGGGGTTAGCCGTTCCAGGCGTGGTCCTAAAAACGGAAGATGCTCGTAGCCAGAGGTACTGGGGGGGGGTGCAGGCAGCGCGGGGGCGGTGGTGTGGTACAGGGATGAACACGCTCAAGGACAAAGATACCAACAGTCCAGTGGGTGAGATTGGTGGGGACCAACAATGGCGGGGTGTAAGAAATGAGGGGGGGGGTGAAGGTTTACCAACATGGAGTGCGGGAGATGGGCCAACACAGGTCAGGTAATGGGGGTGTGACGTGGGAACGATCATGGTGGGTTTGGTGAGTATGGGGAGGGTAGCCGGTAAGCACGAGAGGGTGGTGTCAGAATTGGGTGTGGTATGTACTGCTCGAGCAGGCATAGAGTTGTTGATACCAGCAAGGGGTCGGTGGAGGAGGGACGCTGAACAGGCTTTAGTGAGGGTGGACACACGGTGCGAGGATGAGGGGGACCACAGGACAGAGGAGGATGCCCCCAAGGGGCTAGGAAGGGGGGTGGTAGGGCCGGGACGGCAACAAGGCAGAGTGTGGGAGAGGTTGGAATCCCGAGAACAAGCTGGTGAGATGGGGGGGACTGCGAGATTCTATGGCGAGGGACGCGTGACGAAGGCAAGGGGACCAACAAGGTGTCGTGAGGGACAAACAAGCCGGTGAAGGGTGCGGGCCGTCAGCATCAAAGGAAGGGGGTCATTGGGGTTTGGGGGGGGTTTTTGGGGGCATTAAAAAAAATTTTTTAGGGCATTTTTTTTTTTTTTTGGGGGTAAAAAAATTTCATTGGGGGTTTTTAAAAATTTTTATGGGAAAAGGGGGATAATGGAAAATTTTTTTTCCCTTTTCTGGGAAAATTTATTTTTTTAAAGGGACTTTTAAAAAAAGGGGAAGGGGAAAAACCCCAAGTTTCCCCCCCCCAAAAAGGAAATCTCGTGGCCAAAAAATTTTTGGGGGAACGGGGCCCCAAAAAAAAGAAACCCCAAGGAAAAAAAAATCGTTTTAAATTGGAAACAATTGAAAAATAAAAGGGGGGGAAATTTACCCAATGGAGACCAAAATTAAAATGGGGTTGGGGGGAAAAAAAATTGGGGTTTTTTAAGGGGGGAAAGGGGGGAAAAAAGGGGTTTAGAATTTTAAAAATTAAATTTTAAGGGGGAAAACCCCAAGGGGGTTTTAAAATGCAAATTTTAAAATGGGAAATTTTAAAAAAGGGGGAAAAAAAAGTTTAAAAAAGTAAAAAAGGAAAAAGGCAAAATTTTAATTCAAAAATTTAAGGGGGTAATTTTTAAAAAAAAGCAGGGGACAATTGGGAGCAAAACCTTAAGGGGTTTGCCAAAGGGGGGTTTTTAAAAGGGGTTTTCATGGGGAAAAAAGGGAAAAACCAAAAAAAGGGGTTTTCCCCCGGGGGGTTTTAAAAAAAGTGGGAAACAAAAAGGGGGTTAAAAAGGAAACCCAAAGGGGCCAACAATGGGGAGATTTTACCAACAAGGGAAAAATTTTAAAAAAAGGGGTTTTCCACAATGGTTTTAAACCAATTGGAGACAAAAAGGGGGGGTTTTACCCAAAAAGAAAAACCAAAAAGCGGGTTTTTACAAAGGAGAACCACAATGGGATTTTAAAAAAAAGGGGGGCAAAGTGGGAAATTTTTAAAATGGGGAGAAACCAAAAGGGGGGGTTTTTCCAACAATTTGGGGGGAAACC
>NW_022981907.1:0-6544 GCF_902652985.1 Pecten maximus
AAAAAACCCCCAAAAAAACTAATTCATTTTAGGAAAACCGTCCTTGGGATGGCCTTTAAAAATTTTGGATTGGGGTAAAAATTAAGTTAAAAAATTAAAAAAAAAAAAAAAAAGGTTTTTTTACCCGCCCCCTTTCATTTAAAACTTTATTTTTTTTTTCGTTTTTTACAGGGGTTTGTTTTTTGGGGGGATATAGGGAAAAAAAAATTTTCTTTGTTGAAAAAAAAATATTTCCCCTTTTTTTCCAAAATTAAAAAATGGGGGCAAAATCCCCCCCCCAAGGGGGTTTTTTTTTTTCGATTTGCCCAGTAGACGGATTTTTTTAGGTTAAAAAAAAAAAATAAAACCTTTTATTGTTTTAAAATCCCAAAAACCCCGAATCCCATAACCATAAAATATTTTTAAAACTAGTTATTAAATATATTAGCGTTTTCCTAAAGTTTCAGTCCCAACCGGGCACGGGGTGGTGGCCAGGTTTTGACGGGTGGCCTGGTGTTTAGGTAATGTATTGACGGGAAAATTAAGAAATCGATTTTTTGTCGGGGGCCTTTGGGCCTCGTCTATCCGAAAAAAACCCATGGGCGACCCCTTTTTTCCCTAATCTCTTTCTGGAAATTCCTGTTTTTTTTTGAACCAAATCCGGGGGTGTTTTAATAAAAATTTTTTTCCGAACCCCTGATCACTGTTTTGGTTTTTTTTTCCAAAAAAATGTTTGGTTTCCCCGTATCTTAAAAGGGGTCCGGGCTAAATAAAGTTTTTTTTTGGGTTTGTTTTTTTAAAATAAAATAAAAAACGGGTAAAAGGAATCTCCGTTTCTTTAAATTTATTTCATGTTTTTTTTTCAAACTGCAAAAATTTAAAGGTTTTGGTTTTTTGTTTTATTATTAACGAAATTTAAAAAAACGAAAAAATCTCGTTCTTTTTAAATTTTTTTTTTTCCCCAAAGTTTTTTTTTTCCAACTTTTCTAAATCCAGTTTGTTTTGGGTTTTTAAAAATAACGCAAAAAGAAAATACGAGAAGAATCTCGTTCCCCTTTTAAATTTGTTTCAATTTTTCGTAAGCCATGCCCAATTCAAAACAACTATCTTTTTTAACAAGAATTTCCAGTTTAATTTTATTGGAAAAACTGATGACAGTGGGTTGTTTAAGCGTTTGTTTTTTTACCCCTACAGGTGTAATTTACAGCCGGGGTGTATTCAAATGTGTTGGTTTTCTAAGTCTTTTAAGCCCTTTTGGGGTATTTTTCTACTTTTTTGAACAACCCAATTTTGTTAAAATTTTCCACCATGTTTAAATAACGAATCGCAAAAAGCTTGTTTTCAGATATTCAGACTTGAGGGGGTTTGTTGCTGGTTTTTTTTCCTATCATAAAAAACAAAGGAAAAATACTTTTTCTATGAGCTTGCAATCCATTTTTCGATTTCAAAATTAAAAACAAGCCAATTTTTATATTCAGGAGTAAAAATCCACAAAAAAATCTAAACAACTATGGTAAAGCCTATGAATTTAAACTTAGAAGTTTCAAAAACAATATTGGGGGGGATAAAAAAGGGGAAAAAAAAAGGGCAAAATTTTTTTGTTTAAAAAATTTTTTTTTAAAACCAAAAAAAAAATTTTGGGGTTCAAAAAAAACCCAAAAAAATTTTTAAAACCTGTTTTGAATTTTTTTTAAAACCAAAAAAAAAAAAAATTTTTTTTTAAAAATTTTAAAATAAAAAACACCCTTTTTTAAAAATTCCCATTTTTTTTTTAAAAAAAGATTAAAAAAAAACCCCGGGGTTTTTTTAAAAAAGGGTTTTGGGGTTTTTTTAGGTTTTAATTTAAAATTAAAAAAAAACCTTGGTTTAAAATTTAAAAAAAAAAAAAAAAAAAAAATTTTAAAAATTCAACCCCGGGGGGGGAAAAAAAAAAATTCAAAGGGGTTAAAAAAAAAAAAAATTTTTTTTTTTTTTTTTTTTTTTTTTTTAAAAAAAAAAAAAAAAAACCAAAAAAATTTGGAAATCCCAAAATTCCCCCCCCCAAAATTTTTTTTTTTTTTTAGGGAAAGGGGTAAAATTTTTTTTTTTCCCCCCCCCCGGTTTTTTTTTTTTAAAAAAAAAAAAAAATTTTTTTTTTAAAATTTAAAAAATGGAATTTATGATAATAATGGAAAAACAACACATGAATACAATCTTAAAAATTCCTGATAAGAATATTATCACCGAGTAAAAGAAAAAAGTATATAAAGGTTTTGTAAAGGGACGAACGGAATTTTAAAGTGAATTCATGGACAGTGAGTTGCCGATAAGGCCCTGATATACCATTTATATTGAACAACAGGCCCTTTTCAAGCTTAAAGTATTACAGAGGGAAAACACGCCATCCGTATTTCGGGAAAACTTCTCCATTCGTTGGTGTTTAGGGTAAATATGTTACCACGGAGAATTTAAAAAAAAAACAAAAACCAAACCGTGTTGGGGGTTGACTTTCAAAAGAGATTTAACTATAATTGTTAGGGGCACCTGAAAAAACCCTTTTTGTCTTGATTATGTATATCCGTATCGTTTTTAAATTTCAAACCACGATTGTAAACAAAATCAGTTTTTTTATTTCGAATAAGTTTTACACGAGGTGTGCGTGAATGTAAATAAAATTTCATACGATTTCCCCAATAACACCTCCCGTAAAACAAGTTTTTTTTGATAACGCTCGATTGAAAGGGAGAAAACAAAAACAATTATGATTAAAAAAATATAGTTAAAATTGTAGGAAGAGTACGGGCCACTTCGAAAACAAACATTAGCCGGTAAAAAATTAATATTTAACGAGGTGTTTTACAGGAGTTTTTTTTCCCCCCAAAAAAAACCACATGTATTTTTTGTTAAGTTTTTATCCTACTTCTTTGGAAATAAATTTTCCCTTTACCCCCGATACACTTAATTTCCCATACCCTCAGCGGTTAGGGGCCAGATGTTTCGCACCACGAACAAACGAGATCGAAGAGTAGTGTTTTGGGAAATAAATGGAGAAAAATCGACTTTCCGGCAAATAACTAAAATAATTTTTATGTGTAAAGGACAAGATAAATTTGAACACATCTGGTTTGAATGAGAAACTTAGCAAATCTATGCCGATGCTTAATGTTGATGTTTGTGGTCGTTGGCTTTAAATTTAAACAGGGACACGTTTTTTTTGGTTAATAGAGTTGTTTTACTTGTGAAACAATAAACACCAAAGAAGTGAACAACAGGCCTATCTCCCTTAAAACTCCTCTGTTAAAGCCTCGGTTTATTTAGTCCCCAAACCCCACCAAGTTTTTTCGAAGGATACATGTCCTGATGTTAGAGTAACACTAATGAAAAATGGGTATTTTCTTAAATATTGGGATCGAATAAATTTTTTTTTGGAGGACAAAAAAGAAAAAAAACCCACAACTTTTTCAATTTATCCCTTTAATAAGGGGAGTCATGCCGGATATATTTTGTGGGAACTAAACTCTTCCGGACGCCAGAAAATGGTATGGAAGGATATCCCCTGCTTTTTCCCATAATAGAGCCCTTCCCGGTTTCCCGCCCCTAGAAAATTAATACATGTTCTAAACCTCTTGGTATAGGGGTAAGTGGAAAAACAGGGTAATGTCTGTCCACAATCACTTTATAATAAATTATTGACGATAATCTGCTGAAATCTTACTCACTCTGGCGGTTGAGAACATCCGTCTGTGAATTTTTGACATTTTAATTGGCACAAGAAGGAAACCAATTGATTTGAGCAATTGGCCCACATTGTATTTGCTTAATCAACGTATCAAACCCTCCTTTCCCTGCGTTAAAATCCTCGCGAAATATTCCGAATTACCGTCTTCATCTTCTTTCTTCAATGCAACATTTTTCCTTCATTTGTCTTATTTTCCTTTTGTTTTTTTCTTTTTCCTTAATTTTTTTTTTTTTTGTTTTTTTTTCTTTCTGATAGTGTTTTTGCTTAAACACCTGTTTTTCCCCATAACACAGGATGTTGGGGGAAGAACGTTTAGACACGGAAACAAATTTAGACACAACATAAACTAGAAAGAAACTGTTCAAAAAAGACTAAGAGACCTTGAGCAACAAAATAAGTATATTATCCTTTTGATGTTTTTTTTCCCCTGGCCTTGTTAACCACACGGAACCCCAATACAGTAGTTTAATTTAAACATGCAAAGGTTAAAAAAATGGCTTTTTTCATATATTTGATAGAATGAGTGTATTTCAATCCCCATAGGCAAATTAAACATATTATTCAAAATAGTCAAATGGGGACGTTTACCACAATTTTAATTACCTATATGTTCCTCTTTCCTTTTGGTTTCTTTTTTCCCTCATTCAGAATTCACGTGGCTATGTATATGGCGGTTTGGAAAATCAAAGTTTGTATTGATTTTTAACTAGATAAAATAAGTCTTTTAGACAACGTTTTTGAGACACTAGTCAATTCCCTAAACTTACGGCAATAGGCAACAGAAAGGGCAGGAAGTGCTGTAATTAGCCGTCCTGCCAACTCTCGCAAGGATACTATAATCAACCCTATCGTCTGGTCCACGGACAGTGTCTGCCTCTGTTACATTGTCATTTTTTTTGCTTGTCTAAGAGCCGCCCCTAATCGTATGACCACGAAAGAGAAGTCGCCATCTGTCGGGTTTGTTCAATATTTTCAATGTTTTACTTTATTTATTTTACCCTTGACAAGTCAAGGAACATGTTTAAGTACCGGACATTTAATGAAGCTTAAAAAAATGAAGAAAAAAAAAAACTACATACCAGATAGCATATCTTGGTAAAACTATATCCCATCATCTATATCCATTTATATTTCGTAAGTGTGTAACTCGAGCGGTTTAATGAAGTATGGTCTGCCATAAATATATATTTTCTCTCTCTCTCTCCTCTCTTTTTCATAAGATGGTACAAACAAGTCCTTGAAAAAGAAAACGAACCTTTAAACAATCAATCAATATTTTGTCAGCGTAAATTCGCCCCATTCTAATGTTCGTCGCTGCTCCGTGCAGTTTAGTTCGTACCTGACCCAATGCGTCAGAAATTTTGCCAATATTGGGTCCTGGTTTGTATAGTTTTTTAAACGGGCCGATAAATAATGCACGCGCATTGATTATTTATAGTTGCAATTTCTCTGAAATATCAAGGCTGTAGGAACATTTTGCATGTTTTTTTTCCTTCTCCTGATCCATTATTTCCCCCGCACCGGAAGTACCCCTCTCAATCGGTATTTCGGTTAGTAAACAGCAAACCAGGAAGATGACTATTCTACATATATGATTTAGTGCCCTCAGTGGGAATACAAATCGATCTTTTTGAATAATGAAAAACTTATGGTTCATTGAGGACCAAGATTTATCTAGTCCCGAATCAACCGAGTTTATAGGCAATATGAATCAGGAAACCAATATGTCCTATGGCTTAAATAGTAAACATACTAAATTATCTTACCCCTCAAAATTGTAAAAAAAAACTTTATTTTTTTACGTATAGTTCGGACAAAGGCAGCAACCACCTTCTGGTTACCTTCTGGTCGCAACAATAAAGCCGGCTTTTATAGTTACGAACCTGTATAATCACACTTTCATATAACCGATTTTGAGAAACCCGGTTAGTTAGCTAAATTTTTTTTTAAATTGGCAATTGATGTTAATGATCAGAAACCTATATTAAGACAACAAATATAATTCTATGAAAAAAAACAACTATTGATACCTGTCTTTAATATTTGACCATGGCTTTGCGTTACATATTAGACGCACGAAACATCCCAATGAAACAGTAAACATCCGTTTTTTTTACTGGACTATTTTTGACCCTACAATGCAGCCCTGCAACGAGTTGGCAGGCACGAGATGCTGTTTTTATATAACAGTATTGAACGTCTTTTTGTTTTTGAATTAATTCTTGGCGCTCTCTGAAAGCTGAAAATCTCTGTTTTTTACAAGAAAAATACCCGATTTTTATACCAATATTTATTTAGGCTATATATGAGTGCTTTAACAAAACTCCCTATTTTGACACTTTTGGATTCTCTAATCGAATTGTTTTTTTTGTCCCGCATTGGTGGGCTGGATTCTAATTGCCTTTTCCGGTGTCCATGGGCTACTAAGATTAAATTTATAAAACGTTCTTATAATAGCGAAAGGGCAACTAAACAAATATTTGTCCCAACTTAACATCGTTTACAAAAAACCACACACACCAATTTCCTGGATGGATATTTTTAAAAGCAGGAATTACTTTTATGTATTTTATCATGAAATTTATAGTTGTTTGTTTTTTCTATAAAAAGAAGTTTCTGAAAGCAATGCTAATAACAATACATTTTGGCCAGTTTTTAAAAAAAACCGCGATCAGAATGCATACAGTAGTAGTGAAAATAAAGATTAATTCAATAACTGTTCATGATTGAAAAATTTGGCCTCGCCATTAAGAAATATTAAAACCTGTAACAAATGGGGGAGAAATGCAAAATGTGTTTTGCTGGGGCTATAAAAAAGCCCAGCAAATATTTTGGCTAGTTTTCTTT
>NW_022981908.1:0-6546 GCF_902652985.1 Pecten maximus
CAAAAAAATCTTTTTGTAGGGAAAGGGGAAAATTACAGAAAAATCATTTAAAATGGGGGGCATTTATAACCATCCGGAAGGGTTTGGGAAAGTACCTTGTAAAACTTTAACTGACCAAAAAATCTGCCCTTCAACCTACAAAAGCAAAAAAAAAGACAAAAAAAATCTTACCTAGATGCCGAAAACCTGACCGGGTACCGTCGGCCATACTCCGTCGTCGTGGCCCCAAAGGGCGGCTGGGCCTTCCGGACGCAATGTATTTACTAAGAAGCATTAGAATATGAATTATTTAGAAGTACCCCTTTTAACCAAAACGTTTCGGTAAAATCGGCGATACTTTTATCACCCCCGCGTCAATCAAAGATCTTTTTTGGGCAATTTTACACCAGGGCCCCGTCACTGTGCTACAAAGAACTTCCTTGTATAAAGAACTTTTTGTGGGGAAAGGGAAACAAATGTACAAAACACATTTAACTGGTGCTTCTAACCCTCCGGTAAGGTTTTTAATGAGCCTTGAAGAACTTGAAACTGACAATAATCTGCCCCTTTAATCCTACAACAGCAAAAAAAAAGAAAAAAATCATTACCCAACTGGGCCCAATACCTGACCGGGTACCGTCGGCCCTATCTCCGTGTCGGGGTCCTGGGTGGGGTGGGCTTCCGGGGTCTCAAGTATTATCAAAAAAGCATTTGATTTAATTTTTGAAAGAAGTACCGTTTTTTTACCAAATCGTTTCGGAAAACGGCGATATTTTTAAAACCCAACCAAACCGCCCGATGAAAACGAAATACTTTTTTACGATTTGTATCACCGGCCCGTCCTTTGGCTACCAAGGGAAATATCATTGTTTAAGAACGTTTTTAGGGGAAAGGGAAACAAATGTACGAAACATCATTCAACTTGGTGCATTCAAACCACCCGTTTTAAAGGTTTTTAATTACCCCCTTGAAAAAACTTGAATTTCAAAAAATCGCCCTTCAAACCTAAAACAAAAAAGAGAAAAAATCATTACCAACTGGCCGGAAAAACCTGACCGGATTCCGTCCCATATCTCCGTCGTCGGGTCCAATGGGGGCTGGTCCCCCGGGGTCTGCAATTATTTATCTAAGAAGCATTAGAAATAAAATTATTTAAAGAAATACCGTTTTACCAAACATTTTGGTAAAACGGGGGATACTTTATTACCCGCCCCGATAAAACGAAAATACTTTTTGAAGATTTATATCACCAGGCCCCGCACTGAGCCACAAAGGATTTCACTTGTATCAAAAGAAACGTTTTTAGAAAAGGGAAACAAAATTACAGAACTCATCAAACTTTTGCATTTATAAACCCCCCGTTAAAGGGTTTTTAATTAGCCTTGTAAAACTTGAATCTGACAATAATCTGCCCTCAATCTTACAACACAAAAAAACGAAAAAAAAACTTCCTAGACTGGCCGGGAAATACCTGACCGGATTCCGTCGGCCTATCCCCTCGTGGGCCCCAAAGGGCGGCTGGGGCCCTTCCGGGATCTGCAATGTATTTACTAAAAGCATTAGAATTGAAAATTTTGAAAGAAAGTCCCTTTTTAAAATAAATCTTTTCGGTAAAACGGCGAACTTTTTAAAAACCGCCGCGTCAAATCGAAAGTACTTTTGGGCAGTTTTTCCCCCCAGGCCGCGTCACTGATGCTAAAAAAAGAACTATCCTTGTATCAAAGATTGTTTGTAAAAGGAACAAATGTACAAAACACATTCAAAAATTGGTGTTATAAACCCCCCGGGAAGGGTTTTAATTAGCCTTGTAAAACTTTATCTGACAAATAAACTCCCCTTTAAACCAAACAGCAAAAAAAAAAACGAAAAAAAACATTACCAGACGGCGGAAAACCTACCGGATATCCGCGGGCCCTTCTCCGTCTCTGGCCAAAGGGGGGCGGGCCTTCCGGTTTTGCAAAGTATTTAATCTAAAAAGCTTTGAATTAAAATTATTTAAAAAAGTACCGTTTTAACCCAAATCGTTTCGGGAAAAACGGCGATCTTTTTATACCCCGCCCGAAAGAAATCGAAAAATACTTTTGGACAGATTTTTCACCAGGGCCCCGTCACTGTGGGGTACAAAAAACTATCACTTGTACAAAAAAACTGTTTTTAGGGAAAGGGAGCAAATGTACAGAAAAATATTCAAACTTTGGGGGCTTCATACCACCCGTTTAAGTTTGAATTTAGCCTTGTAAGAACTAATCTTACAATAATCTGCCCCTTTTCCCACAAAAGCAAAAAAACAGAAAAAAACATTACCTAGACTGGGCCCGGAAAAACCTACCGGATATCCGTCGGCCAACTCCTCGTCGTGGGCCAATGGCGGGTGGTCCTTCCGGGGTCGCAATTTTGATCTAAGAACATTAGAATATGAAATTATTGAAAGAAAATACCTTTTTACCCAAATCTTTCGGTAAAATCGGCGATACTTTATATACACCGCCGCGATAAAACGAAAGATACTTTTTGAAGATTTATATCCCGGGCCGCGTCACTGATCTACAGGCTTTCCTTGTTCAAAAAAACTGTTTGAAGAAAAGGGAAACAAATTCAGAAACACATTCAAACTTGGTGCTTCATAACCCCCTTAAGGTTTGAAAGTAGCCTTGAAAAACTGGGAAACTGCAAAAAATCTGCCCCTTTAACTTACAACCAAAAAACGAAAAAAAACTTCCTAACCCGGGCCCGGAAAAACCTCCCCGGGTACCTCGGCCCTACTCCGTCTCGTGGTCCATGGGCCTGGTCCCTCCGGGATCCAATGTATTGATTTTAAAAACTTAGAATATGAAATTATTGAAAAAAGTCCCTTTTACCAAATCATTTTTGTAAATCGGCGATACTTTAAAAACCCCGCCGCGATAAAATTTAAAAATCTTTTTGACAGATTTATATCCCAGGCCGCGTCACGTGCTACGGACTATCATTTTATCAAAATTCTGTTTAAGGGAAAGGGAAGGAAACGTACAGAAACTCATTCAAAATTGGGGGCATTTAACCACCCTTAAGGGTTTTAAGTAGTCTTGTAAAACTTAATCTGACAAATAATCTCCCCTTCAAACTTACAACAGCAAAAAGACAGAAAAAATCATTACCCTAGACGGGGCCCGGAATACCTACCGGATATCCCCTCGGCCTATTCCCCTCGCGTGGTCCAATGGGGGCTGGTCCTTCCGGGGTCTGCAAATTTTTGTCTAAGAAGCATAAATTTTAAAATTATTGAAAAAATACCGTTTTACCAATCGTTTCGTAAAAACGGCGATACTTAAAATACCCAAAAGCCGCGATCAAATCGAAAGATACTTTTGGACGATTTAATACCAGGCCCGCACTGATGCTACAAAAACTATCACTTATATCAAGATACTGTTTGTAGGGAAAGGGGGGCAAAAGTCCCAAAAAAAATTTAAAAATTTGGGGCATTCATCCGTCCGGTAGGTTTTTAATTTAAACCTTGTAAGAAATTGAACTGACCAAAAACTCCCCTTCAATCCAAAAACCAAAAAAAAAAAAACAGAAAAAATCTTCCTAGATGGCCGGAAAAACCTACCGGATATCCTCGGCCATATCTCCGCTTTGTGGGCCAATGGGCGGCTGGTCCTTCCGGGATCCCGCAATGTATTTACCCCAAAAGCATTAGAATATGAATTATTGAAAAAGTAAACCGCTTTTTTAAAAACCAATCGTTTCGTAAAAAAGGGGATACTTTTTTATACACCGCCCATAAAAAACGAAAAATCTTTGGACAATTTGTATCACCAGGGGCCCCGTCACTATGCTACAAAAACTATCACTTGTATCAAAAAATCTGTTGTAAGAAGGGAAACAAATGTACAGAAACACATTTAAAATTTGGGGGCATTTATACCACCCGTTTGTTTGAATGTGCCTTGTAACTTGAATCTGACAAAAAACTGCCCTTCAAAACCACAACAGCAAAAAAAAAAAAACGAAAAAAAATCATTACCTAGACTGGCCGGAAATACCCGACCGGATATCCGTCCCAAAACTCCGCGTCGTGGCCAAAGGGGGCTGGGTCCTTTTGGGATCTGCAAAGTATTTAAACTAAGAACATTAAATATGAATTATTGAAAAATACCTTTTACCAATCGTTTTGTAAAACGGGGGAACTTTTTTATACAAAACCGCCGCATAAACGAAAATACTTTGGCAGATTTGTACACCAGGGGGCCCTCCTTGGCTACAAAGAACTATCACTTGTATAAAAGATACTGTTTTTAGGGAAAAGGGAACAAAAGTCAAAAATCAATCAACTTGGTGCATTCCTACCCCCCCTTAAAAGGTTTTTAATGTAGCCTTGTAAGAAATTAACTGACAAAAAATCTGCCCTCCATCCTACAAAACAAAAAAAACAGAAAAAACATTACCCAAATGGCCGGAAAAACCTGACCGGGAATCCTCGGCCATATCCCGTCGTCGTGGGCCCTGGGGGCTGGCCTTCCGGATTGCAAAGTATTTATCAAGAAGCCTTTAAAAATTTAAAATTTTTAAAGAAAATACCCTTTTAAAACCATGTTTGGTAAAATCGGCGAACTTTTTATACAAAAACCCCCGCATAAAATCGAAAGATACTTTGGGCAGATTTGTACAAGGGGGCCCCGTCACTGATGCTCAAAAAACTTACTTATCAAAAATACTGTTTTAGGGAAAGGGGGGCAAAGTCGAAACTCATTCAAACTTTGGGCATTCAAACCCCCCCGGTAAGGTTTAAATTTCCTTGTAAGAACTTGAATCTGAAATAAACTCCCTTCAATCCCACCCAAAAAAAAAAGAAAAAAATCATTTCCTACTGGCCGGAAAAACCTGACCGGATATCCCCGGCCATATCCTCCGTCCGGGTCCATGGTGGGTGGCCTTTGGGATCTCAATGTATTAATCTAAGAACATTAAATAAAATTATGAAAAAGTACCGTTTTTAACCAAATGTTTTTGTAAATCGGCATACTTTAAAAACAAAAACCCCCGCGATGAAAAACGAAAATACTTTTGGCAGATTTGTATCACCAGGCCGCGTCACGTGGCAAAAACTATCACTTGTATCAAAGATCTGTTTTAGGGAAAGGGAAAAAAATGTTGAAAAATCATTCAAACTTGGGGCATTCATAACCACCCTTAAGGTTTTTTAATGTAGCCTTAAACTTAATCTGACAAAAAATCTGCCCTTCATCCCACAAAACCAAAAAAAACAGAAAAAAATCATTACCTAGACTGGCCGAAATACCTGACCGGTATCCGTCGGCCATATCTCCGTCGTCGTGGTCCAATGGGCGGCTGGTCCTTCCGGGATCTGCAATGTATTGATCTAAGAAGCATTAGAATTTGAAATTATTGAAAGTACCGTTTTACCAAATTATTGGATTGACCATATTGTCGCTGCAGTCATCCATACAATGTAGATCCGGGATCTGCAATTGATTGATGTATGTATGAAGAGTTAGCATCTGTAATTATTGAAAGTTTCGATTGATTTATCATTTATTTTCCGGGATTTATTGGGTTTTTATTGATTTATTTTCATTGATTTTTATTTAGATTTTTTTGATTTTTTATTTTTTATTTTTTTCTTCGTGTTTTATTTTAATCTTTGATACAATTCATTGACTTATTGATGTTAATTATTGTTTGATTTGCCTATTTATTTTCATGAATATTTTTTTTTTATTTATTTTTTTATCTATTTATTTCATTTTATTTCATTTATTTATTGTTATTGTGTTATTTCAATAGTTTATTGTAGTTTAGTTTTAAGTTGATTTTATTTCATTGTTTTAATTTTATTGCTTTTGCTTAATTGTTGTTATCGGTAATTTTTGTGAAGCAAATTTAATTGTTTTATAATTGAGATTTTTCGTCACTCTTCAAAAAATCAGAAACAGACATTACCTAAGTTCTGAAGGTAGTACATCATCAGACCATCAATCGCTCATATTGTCACTCCTGTTGTTGCGGTCCTCTGCTTCCATGATCTGCAATTTGTTATTCTAAGAAGTGAAACAAAATGAAAACGGTCAAATTAAAACATATATACAGAATACACATTGTTACAGTAATAAAATATTGAGTTCTAAGTATAGCTCAAGCACAAGATCAGCGATCTGATTCTATGTGTATTTAAAACATATAAACACAATACATATACATATTGAAACAGTAATAACTCTCCAGATCTTAGTATACAGCCCCCCCCCCCCCCAAACCTAACCTCAGTAATAAAAAAACTCAAGGTCCCCCTCTCAGTCAAGGTATTTAAAACGGTCAGCTAAAATATATGTTGATAGTTATAAAACACTCAAATTCCAAATAAAAAGCCCCCCCCCCCCCCAAAAAACAAAATCTTATGCAAATGAAAACGGTCAAATGAAAACATATATACAGAATATATAGATACAGTGAAATAAAATATTCAATTTAAATACCCCCCCTCCCCAAAGTTGATATATTTAAAAATTAAAGTTCTTAGTATACAGACCCCCCCAACAGCAATAAAACTTCAATTCTTTTAAG
>NW_022981909.1:0-6539 GCF_902652985.1 Pecten maximus
TATCCTGACAAATATAAACCAGTGACAGACGGGATCATATGATGAATATTTGTCTGAAGCCAGTAATTAGATCGGGTCAAAGGCTCAGATCTATAGCTAGGTCATCTAAGATATCCAGTAGTTTTAATCTTGATGTATCTTTCTGCAACCTTGGAACATGTCGTGAAATTGAAAGTCAGTGGAATCAATTAGATTCAGAGAGAAAATTAAAGCAGACCTATCGCTGATATTTGTCCGTAACTGCTAGACACAAGTCGGAGGCAGTCAATCTTGCCTCTATATAAATCCATTATTCCTTTATTAAGAGATTACAAGGATGCATGGTTCTGTAACAATCTCCAGACTGGTATGATCAGCAGACTGGAGGAATGTAGAGACCCTTCAGTTTGCCCATGACATATTCTAAAGATGCCGAGAAGATCAATATATTGAGAGCAGAACTCTTGTGGTTTAGAAGATCTGGCCAAGTCTTTTAATTCAAATTCATATGTTAATTTAAGAGTAACAGTGTTAATGCTGCTGGCAGATATATGGATGTGTTGCAGTCTAAAGATTGTGAGAAGTGTATAAATCATAATCTATAAGAAGCATATGTGCAGTTTTAAGTGTGAATTGGTAACAATCCATATGTTGGTAGATAATTTTGTAAACTGGGGGTATCTGATTTCACTGCATTTATAGATTCATGGTATAATTGCTATCTTTCGCATTTAGAATGCATGTAATTTTACTCATTCATCTGATAGATATCTAACTATTAATATCCATTATTGTCAATATTCTGATTACGTTAGGGAGGTTATATTATGTACAATGTATATCGGTATGTGTGAGGATGTATGTGTCTGAAGTGGAATTAATTGTAAATATCTGGTAGACACCAGACTAGCCTGAAATGGTAAAATACAAATCTAAATTTTATAAAATCAGGTGTTACCGTCTTGTAATTTCTTAAGGGGCTGCGGTGGCAGAGTGGTTAAGGTGTCCCGACACTTTATCACTAGCCCTCCACCTCTGGGTGGCGAGTTTAAAACCTCAATGGCACCAGTGGTACTGGAGAAAAAGTTTGAAATGTGTTTTTCAAGATGGAAGCCATGGCGGCCATCTTGGATTTCTGACCGACCCGAAAAATAACAACACTTGATCAGGATGATTTCTGGTAAGTTTGAGCTGAATCCCACTTGTAGAATTTGAGAAGAAATTTGAAACGGGTGTTGTTCAGGAAAACCATGATTGCGCAATCATGTTACAAAATGGCTGCCATGACTGCCATGTCAAAGTTTTTACGAGGCCGAAAAATAACAACACTTGGCTCTCCTTCCTTAACATCCTCATCAATTTCCAGCTCAATGGCACCAGAGGAATCGGAGAAGAAGTTTAAAAAGTGTTTATGAAGATGAATAATATCAAAGTTCAAATTATATCAATGAGAACTTTGGGTCAGTCTTTATTCATTTAATTCTGACCAAAATTGCATAAAAGATAATTATTTATCAGTTAGGAGACAAAAAATGTGAACTTTAACCAAATGATCTTGACTTGATTGACTCCTGACAACATCACTACTCAATATTTTAGCACCAAATATATGTAATATGAAGGAAGCAATATTACAAAATACAATATAATGAACAATCATGGTAATTAAACAAACCCAGACTTTCCCTCTTACTGAGGCTCATAAGTCAACTTTGACTTTAGGTATGTACAAAGCCAATATATATAAGAATAAGAAGCCCAAACTCAGTTTTATTTTACAATTTTAATGGCCGTGCTCCTGTGACAAAAGCATACAATAATTATAAATACTGTGTAAATAATCCATAGTGAGCAAGTACTTTCTAGTATGTAAAACAACATTGTCAATGCATTTCAACCCTATCACATCTATAATTGATCAGAAGACATGCGACGACTTACAACAGAAAACATTTTGTATCATTTCAAATGGCATTTAAGACCAGCCTACTAGTGATAATTTTTCTCCATCTCATCATTTAAAAGTAAATGAACCTGGTATTGAATTTTCCCTTATTAATGAAATTAACGAAATGGACAATAGCTATACATGTGTTCACCTTGTATTAAAATCTAGTGTTAAATTGACCTGCCCATATGTATTGGATACAAGTGATATTAAAAAAAACAAAAAAACTTGATGTTCAACATGTTTAAAACTGCACTGTTGATCTTGGGTGAATTGGAAAAACAATAAATGCAGTAAAACATTTTCCTAATGAAATTATACAATCACAGTGGAATTTTGTACAGAAGTTATAATTTGGGTGAATACACACAAGAAGTTAAATGTGTTTATCCTCATGAATGCCAAATCTATGACTTTAACACTGTATAAAATGTTGGTAAACTATGTCTACTTAGTACACATTTAAGATTAAAATTGTTGAAAATACCTTTGGCTATTGAGAACATAAAAGTTCTGAGATTTGAAACACATTAAGAAATTGGGAATTCATTTTCCTGTGCAAATAGTGTTAATACACCCATATATAACAGGTGTCAATACATCCATTATATAACAGGTGTCAATACACCCATATATAACAGGTGTCAATACACCCATATATAACAGGTGTCAATACACCCATATATAACAGGTGTCAATACACCCATATATAACAGGTGTCAATACACCCATATTTAACAGGTGTCAATACACCCATATATAACAGGTGTCAATACACCCATTAGATAACAGGTGTCAATACACCCATATATAACAGGTGTCAATACACCCATATTTAACAGGTGTCAATACACCCATATTTAACAGGTGTCAATACACCCATATATAACAGGTGTCAATACACCCATTAGATAACAGGTGTCAATACACCCATTAGATAACAGGTGTCAATACATCCATTATATTACAGGTGTCAATACACCCATTAGATAACAGGTGTCAATACACCCATTAGATAACAGGTGTCAATACACCCATTAGATAACAGGTGTCAATACCATAGACCAATGTTATAATGTAATTGATTCAAGACAATAGCAGCCAAACCAATAACCTATAGACTGGCTACACACTAATCTATTATTACATTATTTCATATTCTTTGTTTAAGAAATGTTACAGTAGTTCTTAATAAAAGCTACTTGTATATAATTGCACATACCAAGAATTTATACCACGATAATTATGTTAGATTAATAAAGCTACTGAGTTATAAAAACTACGAAAATGATTCTGAATTCACTAAAATGAAAACTTTAAATTTAATGGAAAAGAATGTTTACATGCAAATGCATATTCTAGATAAGCATTAAATTCCAAGGGCTAAGCTTACTAAGTGAATAAAAAAATACAAGACACATACAACATGGGCAACAATACAAATGAGTTACAAGTTGGGGTAAAATAAAATGTTGTATGTTAGTTGGAGATTGTTACAGTTGATTAGTTATTATACTGTTTGATAATGAGCTCATACGTCCCAGTAAGGGGAATATTTATAAGTTACACTGTGAGGTTACAGATACTCACAGCTCACAGTTAACTGATCAGTTCAATATCAAGCTCATAGTCCGATTTAACTGATCAGTTCAATATCAAACTCATAGCCATATTTAACTGGTCAGTTCAGTATCAAACTCATAGCCACATTTAACTGATCAGTTCAATATTAAACTCATAGCCACATTTAACTGATCAGTTCAATATCAAACTCATAGTCACATTTAACTGATCATGCCTGTTCTTGAGTGTAAAGATAGTCACAGTTGACTTATGCATTTTCATGAGCACAGAGAAAGTCACAGCTGGCAGATTTTAACTGTTATATATAAGAACATAGTCATAAATGAAACTGTAGTCATCTTCAGATAGATTAAAGGTTTTGAAATTTTAAGCTCAATGTATCAAAAGTCACAATAACTCATTATCATAAATGGTATACTTTGAGCTTGTTGTTTTTGATAGACAGAGTTGACTGATTATATCCTCTAAATTGAGCTCCTTGTCAGATAGTCGTACTGGTCTTAATTGTTGAACAGTAAACAAATGCATCACAACAGCATCAGAATAAAACGAGCAATATACTGGTGAAAAGGTATAACAAATGTAAACAATTGATGAATCAAATGTAAAGTTTAACAAGTGAAACTACAGATAAGAAAACAAGTATAAAAAAATAATTTAAAAAAAGATGCAACAAAAATGTTAATAAACAAAGCATTAATCATACATTCCTGCCTCTCAATGATGTCTATTTCTGACGGTTTCAGCCTAAACCTTCACAGAAATGGTTAGATGATATTATTATTAAATCTTATATTGGAACAGATCAATGGTTCTAAGGGAATAAAACTAATATTGGACGGATCATTGATTTGAAAGGAGTTGGGGTATTTCAATCTTTATGTACAATCCTGGACGGTGGTTTCAGAAATCATATTCCCCAAAACACTGTACAGAGCACTGTATAGCTATTACATTATTTCATACATTACAATACGGTGAGAAAAAATAAATAAAATCTACTCTATGATATCTAGCTGCTCCTGTAAAAAATATTGGCAACAAGTATTACACTGCCTATAACTATCCTAGTATAAATCTCTGTATTAACAAGGGACTGGGGTAGGTATTGATACTTTAACTTCACTATAGTTACAGTTTAATATTCAATTCACAACAAATTCAAATATTAGGGTATATGTATTGATAATATGAAAGCATATCTGATTAACCTGTTGAACACTACTAACTGTTTAAAGTTGTTTTACCTGTAATTATAATTGATCTTACCTGTAATTATAATTGATCTTACCTGTAATTATAATTGATTTTACCTGTAATTATATTTGATCTTACCTGTAATGATAATTTACTTAATCTGTAATTATAATTTACCTACTCTAATCGCACATGTTTTACATGTCTTAATTCTACATATCAAATACTGTAACAGTACTATTCAAACTAATGTAATTCCAGTTTGTATTTTACATGTATAGTACACATGTACACTTGTTTACCTGTGTTTCTGATTTACCTAATACAATATACATATTTTACAAGTAAATAAATTTCAGCACATTTCATAAAACAAAGCATGATATACTGAAGACAGCAAAAATATAACCCATAATAACCTACAAGTCAGTTTACAACACTGACCGGCAGGAATCAATTCTACCTCCATGCTGAATGGACTCAATCATATATCTGTATATACCAGGTATTAAATCAAGTAAACATATACAAGTTTAAAAAATAAAGAGCCAAAAACACCAATTACACACAGTAATTACATATACATGTATCTACAATGTACTTGTATTAAAAAAGACAAAATACCAAACACTGGTCCCAATAATTTCTGGAATATGATAGTAATTGTAACAGTATACATTTGTACAGACATCAAATAAGTAATTAAATGTATAAACTGTCTAAAATTTATATCTATATTATATATTAAGTAATTCACAAAAACATCACATGCCCTTTAATACTGTGAATGAAAATAAAGAAATTCTAGCAAAAAATATCAACAAAAACAGACTATATTAATTCTATAAAACATTGGCACATCTTAACAATATTCCTCTACAAATAAAGTATAAGTCTATCATATTAACAATAGTTTTCTACAAATAAAGTATCATCTTCACTAGCCAAGGCTTCTGATTGTGTTAATACACTCCACGCAGAGAAGCCACAGCTAACGAAGATGATAAAGTTTGTACAAATGGTATACACCAATTGTATCATTCCCTGTCTTTGGTTTGATTTAAATACATGTCGATCTGTCGATACAATATACTGAACAACATGATTCACATTTTTCTCTGTATTTCATACAAAATCTCAAAAGGAACAAAATCCCATATCGCCAGGACAAGAACAATATCCCAGATCAACAGGATTTCAGTTTAAAACAACAATGTTTACCAGTATAGAACACCAATACAAATCTCTGTTCATTAATTCTGAGTTTTGTTTGTCTATATGAATTGGCCATTTAATTCCGAGCCAAATTAGGTCAGTCATGAATTCAGCAAGTTGTTGGTCAGGGAAAAAAAAAAAAAATTGATTAAATGTGTAACAACACAAATAATTGTTGAAAATTCAATACTATCGGTCAGTTCTGGAAATCACTGACCTGTAGTCAGCCCTTCTGGAAATCAAAAACTCATTCTCAATCTGGATATCACCAACTTGTGGTCAGTTTTGAAATTGCCACCTACTGGTCAGTTCTGGCAATCAGACCTTATTAGCACAGTCAGTTTTTGATGTAGCCAGTAGATATTGATTCCCGACGGATAGAAGGAAGCTGGCTGGAGAAGTGAGAGTTAGTCATTGTGTTGCTGGTTGTGGGTTGGAATGACCTTGTAGACAGACCAGATCTCATCCTCATGTCCTGAAAACTATGGAGCTGGTTTGGTTTCACCTTCTTTGATATCGCCCTGATTAGGTCACGAGCATGCTTCAGACTGTAGGCTACAACGATAACACATATCAGAAATGGATGGGAGCTGTCAATATGGGGGGGGCACTACAA
>NW_022981910.1:0-6534 GCF_902652985.1 Pecten maximus
GCCGCCGTGGCTACCATGTCGAAGCTTTTACGAAGCCAAAAAATAACCACACTTTGTTGCCTCTCCTTCCTTAACATCCTCACCAATTTCCAGCTCAATCGCACCAGTGGAACTGGAGAAGAAGTTTAAAATGTGTTTTTCAAGATGGTTGCCATGGCGGCCATCTTGGATTTCTGACCGACTTGAAAAATAACAACACTTGGTCAGGACCATCACAAAATCATTTCTGGTAAGTAAGAGCTCAATCCCACTGGTGGAATTTGAGAAGAAGTTTGATATAGGTGTTGTTTAGAAGAACCATGATTGCGCAATCATTTTACAAAATGGCTGCCGTGGCTGCAATGTCAAAGTTTTTACGAGGCCGAAAAAATACCAGCACTTTATTGGCTCTCCTTCCTTAACATCCTCACCAATTTTCAGCTCAATCGCACCAGTGGAACTGGAGAAGAAGTTTAAAATGTGTTTTTCAAGATGGTTGCCATGGCGGCCATCTTGGATTTCTGACCGACTTGAAAAATAACAACACTTGGTCAAGACCATCTCAGGATCATTTCTGCTTAGTAAGAGCTGAATCCCACTGGTGGAATTTGAGAAGAAGTTTGATATAGGTGTTGTTCAGAAGAACAATGATTGCGCAATCATGTTACAAATGGCTGCCGTGGCTGCCATGTCAAAGTTTTTACGAGGCTGAAAAATAACCACACTTTGTTGCCTCTCCTTCCTTAACATCCTCACCAATTTCCAGCTCAATCGCACCAGTGGAACTGGAGAAGAAGTTTAAAACGTGTTTTTCAAGATGGTTGCCATGGCGGCCATCTTGGATTTCTGACCGACTTGAAAAATAACAACACTTGGTCAGGACCATCTCAGGATCATTTCTGGTTAGTTAAAGCTGAATCCCACTGATGGAATTTGAGAAGAAGTTTAAAATAGGTGTTGTTCAGAAGAACAATGATTGCGCAATCATGTTACAAAATGGCTGCCGTGGCTGCCATGTCAAAGTTTTTACGAAGCCGAAAAATAACAACACTTTATTGGCTCTCCTTCCTTAACATCCTCACCAATTTCTAGCTCAATCACACCAGTGGAACTGGAGAAGAAGTTTAAAATGTGTTTTTCAAGATGGTTGCCATGGCGGCCATCTTGGATTTCTGACCGACCTGAAAAATAACAACACTTCCTCAGGACCATCCCAGGATCATTTCAGGCAAGTTTCAGCTCAATCTCACCAGTGGAACTTGAGAAGAAGTTTCAAATGTGTTTTCAAAATGGCGGCAATTGCGGCCATCTTGGATTTCGGACCGACCCGAAAATTAACAACACTTGGTCAGGACCATCCCAGCATCATTTCAGGCAAGTTTCAGCTCAATCCTACTGGTGGAACTTGAGAAGAAGTTTAAAATGTGAAAAGTTTACGCACGGCGGACGGCGGACGGCGCACGGCGCACGGCATACGGCGCACGGCGCACGGCGCACGACGACGGACGAAGCATGATGACTATAGGTCATCCTGACCCTTCGGGTCAGATGACCTAAAAACAATGATTTCATATGTTTATGAGTTCATACTGGTTCCGGCCTCATTCTGGACATCAATATTGCATTTCAAAACAAGAGGCCCAGGGGCCTTAACGGTCATCTGACTCTAAATTAAAACCCTTTTATTATTGTAGTATGTATTCTCTGTAGCAAGTATATAGTGGCACTGTTGGCCATGGTGGCCATGGTGGCCACCTTGGATTTCTGACTGACCCAATAAATAACAACACTTGGTCTGGACCATCTAAGGATAATTTCTGGTAAGTTATAGCTGAATCCCACTGGTGGAATTTGAGAAGAAGTTTGAAATAAGCATTGTTCAGGAAAACCATGATTGCACAATCATGTAACAAAATGGCCGCCATGACTGCCAAGTCAATGATTTTACTAGGCCGAAAAATAAAAACACTTTGTTGGCCCTCCTTCCTTAACATCCTCACCCATTTCCAGCTCAATGGCACCAATGGAACTGGAGAAGAAGTTTAAAATGTGTTTTTCAAGATGGCAGCCAGACCAATCAAAAAATAACAACATTTGGTCAGGATCCTCTCAGGAACATGTCAGGCAAGTTTCAGCTCAACAGCACTGGTGGAACTTGAGAAGAAGTTTAAAATGTGTTTTTCAAGATGGCTGCTATGGCGGCCATCTTGGAATTTGGAACGACCCGAAAAATAACAACACTTGGTCAGGACCATCTCAGGTTCATTTCTGGCTAGTTTCAGCTCAATAGCACTGGTGGAACATGAGAAGAAGTTTTAAATGTGTTTTCAAAATGGCGGCCATCTTGGATTTCGGACCGACCCGAAAAATAACAACACTTGGTCAGGACCATCTCAGGATCATTTTAGGCAAGTTTCAGCTCAATCCCACTGGTGGAACTTGAGAAGAAGTTTGAAATGTGAAAAGTTTACGCACGGCGGACGCCGCACGACGTCGGACGAAGCATGATGACTATAGGTCATCCTGACCCTTTGGGTCAGATGACCTAATGATACCTTATCTGCCATCATACAGTATTCATTATCATGCATAAATTTGTCCGCTGCAAAAACAAACCACCTGGGGCCTCATACAAATCAGATGCAGAATTCTCATTTTCTAGCTTTCCTTTGGGTAAACAGGCTGAATTGCTTCAATGGTGCATGCTGATTTGGATTCATCTTGACCAAGTTAATTGTACATGTACAGGCTACACAACTGAATCATAATGCCTTCTATAGTTAAGAACAATTAACACCAACGACCAATTCATCAAATACCTTCTACACATGCATGCCTACGACAGGTAAGGCTGGTTCACAGAATTTTATAATACAATATAAACCAATTTGGATTCAGTTTGGTTTTTCGGAATTCAGAGTGATCTGTCATAAGAATTTGTTTATTACTACAATAAAGAAGGATCAGATCTGAACATTTTGCCATTTCGTTCGGTATCCACAGATGATCGGTTTTCAGAAATTGCACTTTATGATTGACATCAAAATCAAGTAGTGGCATTCATAGCACTATGACTGTCACTATGTAGTTAGTAAATACAGTAATACATGTTTACTCCATATTCATGCTTAATACACAAAATCAGGTCCGTAATGTCTGAACAATGTCTTATTTTCTATGTTTGGAACAAATTTCTTCATGATATTCAAACTTCACAAATGCAACAAGGCAATGAAAATCTGGAATAAACATGGTTTACTTATGGAATTAGTAAACATAAAAACATTAAAACATATAATAATGATCTACTTACCACTCTTCTTTATCCTGATTATTCCACAAACAATCAGGATTGTCAGGACAATCACTGCCAACAGTGCAATAATGACAACCACAATGAAACCAATGATAGCTAGGATCAGGCCAGTATGTTCTGCAACAGAAATGGAGGATCATAAACAAATTTCATATGTTGGCGGGTAGTGTCTGCAACAAAACACATAGGATGGTCAAAAACAGCGAGGGAAACTTTGATGTAAATTTCAAATGTAGGCCAGTATAGAGTCTTTAACAAAACAATGGAGGCTTGATGTAAACTTCAATTTGATGTAAACTTCAAATGTAAGTCAGTAGTCTGTAACAAAACAATGGAGGTTTGATGTAAAGTTCAATGGAGGGTCAAAAACAGTTTGCGAAGGCATGTTTGATGTATTCTTCTAATTTTCATTCATATTTTAATATTGTAATAATTTGATAATCTCTAAAATTATTTGATATTCATTTTCTTTTGTCTTGACATTATTAACTTAAAAGGAACTGCATGTAGGACCAAGCATCAAGTAATATCAGTCGATAGAAACAAAAGCGTTTCGAAGGAAACAGTTGAGTCTATCCGGTGAATATCCGTTGTATGTTTCACTGCTATATTAATGTGCAGAAAAACTGTTTAATTACAAACAATAAGATATTATGCAATTGTTTAAATTTGTTTGATATCTACACATATGTGAAATATATAATATAGCTAGATTCAAGTTAAAAACACCATTTTTTTTTTGTCTGGACATCTTAACCAATCGGCCACTGCGGCCCCCTAAACAGATGAGAATGAGATGAGTTTACAGTAACTTACCTTTGTCATTGGTCGAGTTACAGCCTTTACAGACGATAAAACCGACTATACCGAGAATGACACCAATGACAACGACCACTGTTATCACGATATCAGCTACAAACAAGACGCTCACACTGATCTCTGAAATTGAGAAATAAGGAACGTTAGAGAAGGGTAACCTGCTAAAGACAGATCTCGTAGGAGGAGAAACAATACATAACGTTAGAGAAGGGTAACCTACTAAAGACAGATCTCCGAGGAGGAGAAACAAACAATACATAACGTTAGAGAAGGGTAACCTACTAAAGACAGATCTCCGAGGAGGAGAAACAATACATAATGTTAGAGAAGGGTAACCTACTAAAGACAGATCTCTGAGGAGGAGAAACAATACATAACGTTAGAGAAGGGTGACCTACTAAAGACAGATCTCCGAGGAGGAGAAACAAACAATACATAACGTTAGAGAAGGGTAACCTACTAAAGACAGATCTCCGAGGAGGAGAAACAAACAATACATAATGTTAGAGAAGGGTGACCTACCAAAGACAGATCTCTTAGGAGGAGAAACAAACAATACATAACGTTAGAGAAGGGTAACCTACTAAAGACAGATCTCCGAGGAGGAGAAACAAACAATACATAAAGCTAGAGAAGGGTAACCTACTAAAGACAGATATCCGAGGAGGAAAAACAAAAATACATAACGTTAGAGAAGGGTAACCTACTAAAGACAGATCTCCGAGGAGGAGAAACAATACATAACGTTAGAGAAGGGTTACCTACTAAAGACAGATCTCCGAGGAGGAGAAACAATACATAATGCTAGAGAAGGGTAACCTACTAAAGACAGATCTCCGAGGAGGAGAAACAAACAATACATAACGTTAGAGAAGGGTAACCTACTAAAGACAGATCTCTGAGGAGGAGAAACAATTTAATACATAACGTTAGAGAAGGGTAACCTACTAAAGACAGATCTCCGAGGAGGAGAAACAAACAATACATAACGTTAGAGAAGGGTAACCTACTAAAGACAGATCTCTGAGGAGGAGAAACAATACATAACGTTAGAGAAGGGTAACCTACTAAAGACAGATCTCTGAGGAGGAGAAACAATACATAACGTTAGAGAAGGGTAACCTACTAAAGACAGATCTCTGAGGAGGAGAAACAATACATAACGTTAGAGAAGGGTAACCTACTAAAGACAGATCTCCGAGGAGGAGAAACGATGGAAAAATTACTAACTCAAGTGAAAGAAATACTATACACAGCGACTCCTCATTGTGTAACCTCTATGTCCAGCATATATTACGATATGATATATATGTAACCCTTGTAAATACTAGCTACAATATACCGCTCGGCTAGAGTGATCTTCTCTATAGCTCGCTTGCTTAAGCAAAAGACTAGTAAGCCAGAGGTCCTAAGTTCGATCCCTAGCAGAGGCAGTGATTTTTAATTAATCATGCGCTCTGTTACATTGGTGCCCATGTATGGACTTAGCTAGGATTCAAATACTTATTGCTGCTTGCGAAAGCATCGCTGTTACCCCTGGAAACTCAAGGATGAGTTCTTTCCTGGAGGGGGAGTATGTAACCCTGGTAAATACTAGCCGCAATATACCGCTCGGCTAGAGAGATCTCTTCTTTATCTCGATTGGTTGAGCGTAAGACTTTTAAGTAGGTAAGCTAGAGGTCCCAAGTTTGATCCCTAGCGGAGGTAGTGATTTAAATTTAACTAATCATGCGCTTTGTTACAAATGTATCACACCAAAAATAGCCATACTTACCTTTTTTAACATGCTTTGCTTTTTTATCTTCTGAAATCAAAGAAAAGTAAAACATATTACCTTGTTGATTACTATAACCACAAGCATCTGCTTCTTGTTAGTATTTATAGAAAAAATATCAGCCCTACTCTTACTACATCAACAACGTGTAACACTCGACAAGTTGAGAGTGCGGCCAGGGTGAGCTTCGATTCACTTTGAATTAAAGTTCAATCTGAATAAAATATCAAATGCACACAAACTTCAGTAACATACCTTGGTATAAAATCCTTAAAAAACAATGCATGTTATTCTTTTGTCATGTGAGAATGATTCAAAGATAAGAAAAGATCAAAAGCGGTCGTGATAGTCGATGATGCATCAACTGTGGAACGGATGTAGTCTATATATTTTAGAGCGGTATTCAATGGGCAATCTGATTGGTCGACAGCTCTATAAACAATACTAACTACATAAATGTCCAATCAAATCTACTACCATTCCGGATCCACAGTCAATGCATCGTAGATCTTCAAATGTTATAGTAGGAGTAGGGGTCAATATATTTTTCCCTAATAATCTAACCTGAAGCAGATGCCTAGCTATAACTTGCTCTTTCTATATTTTTGTCAAGAGAAAGTTGTTGTTAAGGAATTATCTTATCAGT
>NW_022981911.1:0-6684 GCF_902652985.1 Pecten maximus
ATAATGATTTTCGGCAAACTTTCCATCGGTGAACAATTAAACACGCTAACGCGGACGTGTGGTTACAATACTACGGAATATGGTGACGCTCAACGTGCAGTTCTGACGTCATTTCTAGAGCTGCTTGGAGCTTCGGATCATTTTGGGCACTCAAGTGGGATGTGATCAACAGGAAACGTATGATTTTCGGCAAAACTTCCATCGGTGAACAATAACCCACGCTACCGCGGACGCGTGGTTACAATACTACGGAATATGGTGCGCTCAACGTGCAGTTCTGACGTCATTTCTAGAGCTGCTAGCAGCTTCGGATCTTTTTTGGGCACCTCCAGTGGGATGTGATCAACAGGAAAACGTAATGATTTCGGCAAAATTCATCGGTGAACAATAACCACGCTACCGCGGACGCGTGGTTACAATACTACGGAATATGGTGACGCTCAAAGTGCAGTTCTGACGTCATTTCTAGAGCTGCTAGAGCTTCGGATCTTTTTGGGCACCTCCAGTGGGATGTGATCAACAGGAAAACGTTATGATTTCGGCAAAACTTCCATCGGTGAACAATTAACCACGCTACCGCGGACGCGTGGTTACAATACTACGGAATATGGTGACGCTCAACGTGCAGTTCTGACGTCATTTCTAGAGCTGCTAGGAGCTTCGGATCTTTTTGG
Source organism: Pecten maximus (assembly GCF_902652985.1). Lineage (NCBI taxonomy): Eukaryota > Metazoa > Mollusca > Bivalvia > Pectinida > Pectinidae > Pecten > Pecten maximus. Next base: position 675 of record NW_022981911.1, read on the forward strand.
GCACCTCCAGTGGGATGTGATCAACAGGAAAACGTATGATTTCGGCAAAACTTCCATCGGTGAACAATTAACCGCGCTACCGCGGACGCGTGGTTACAATACTACGGAATATGGTGACGCTCAACGTGCAGTTCTGACGTCATTTCTAGAGCTGCTAGGAGCTTCGGATCTTTTTGGGCACCTCCAGTGGGATGTGATCAACAGGAAAACGTAATGATTTCGGCAAAACTTCCATCGGTGAACAATTAACCGCGCTACCGCGGACGCGTGGTTACAATACTACGGAATATGGTGACGCTCAACGTGCAGTTCTGACGTCATTTCTAGAGCTGCTAGGAGCTTCGGATCTTTTTGGGCACCTCCAGTGGGATGTGATCAACAGGAAAACGTAATGATTTCGGCAAAACTTCCATCGGTGAACAATTAACCACGCTACCGCGGACGCGTGGTTACAATACTACGGAATATGGTGACGCTCAACGTGCAGTTCTGACGTCATTTCTAGAGCTGCTAGGAGCTTCGGATCTTTTTGGGCACCTCCAGTGGGATGTGATCAACAGGAAAACGTAATGATTTCGGCAAAACTTCCATCGGTGAACAATTAACCGCGCTACCGCGGACGCGTGGTTACAATACTACGGAATATGGTGACGCTCAACGTGCAGTTCTGACGTCATTTCTAGAGCTGCTAGGAGCTTCGGATCTTTTTGGGCACCTCCAGTGGGATGTGATCAACAGGAAAACGTTATGATTTCGGCAAAACTTCCATCGGTGAACAATTAACCCGCTACCGCGGACGCGTGGTTACAATACTACGGAATATGGTGACGCTCAACGTGCAGTTCTGACGTCATTTCTAGAGCTGCTAGGAGCTTCGGATCTTTTTGGGCACCTCCAGTGGGATGTGATCAACAGGAAAACGTTAATGATTTCGGCAAAACTTCCATCGGTGAACAATTAACCACGCTACCGCGGACGCGTGGTTACAATACTACGGAATATGGTGACGCTCAACGTGCAGTTCTGACGTCATTTCTAGAGCTGCTAGGAGCTTCGGATCTTTTTGGGCACCTCCAGTGGGATGTGATCAACAGGAAAACGTTAATGATTTCGGCAAAACTTCCATCGGTGAACAATTAACCGCGCTACCGCGGACGCGTGGTTACAATACTACGGAATATGGTGACGCTCAACGTGCAGTTCTGACGTCATTTCTAGAGCTGCTAGGAGCTTCGGATCTTTTTGGGCACCTCCAGTGGATGTGATCAACAGGAAAACGTATGATTTCGGCAAAACTTCCATCGGTGAACAATTAACCACGCTACCGCGGACGCGTGGTTACAATACTACGGAATATGGTGACGCTCAACGTGCAGTTCTGACGTCATTTCTAGAGCTGCTAGGAGCTTCGGATCTTTTTGGGCACCTCCAGTGGGATGTGATCAACAGGAAAACGTAATGATTTCGGCAAAACTTCCATCGGTGAACAATTAACCACGCTACCGCGGACGCGTGGTTACAATACTACGGAATATGGTGACGCTCAACGTGCAGTTCTGACGTCATTTCTAGAGCTGCTAGGAGCTTCGGATCTTTTTGGGCACCTCCAGTGGGATGTGATCAACAGGAAAACGTTATGATTTCGGCAAAACTTCCATCGGTGAACAATTAACCACGCTACCGCGGACGCGTGGTTACAATACTACGGAATATGGTGACGCTCAACGTGCAGTTCTGACGTCATTTCTAGAGCTGCTAGGAGCTTCGGATCTTTTTGGGCACCTCCAGTGGGATGTGATCAACAGGAAACGTTATGATTTCGGCAAAACTTCCATCGGTGAACAATTAACCGCGCTACCGCGGACGCGTGGTTACAATACTACGGAATATGGTGACGCTCAACGTGCAGTTCTGACGTCATTTCTAGAGCTGCTAGGAGCTTCGGATCTTTTTGGGCACCTCCAGTGGGATGTGATCAACAGGAAAACGTTATGATTTCGGCAAAACTTCCATCGGTGAACAATTAACCGCGCTACCGCGGACGCGTGGTTACAATACTACGGAATATGGTGACGCTCAACGTGCAGTTCTGACGTCATTTCTAGAGCTGCTAGGAGCTTCGGATCTTTTTGGGCACCTCCAGTGGGATGTGATCAACAGGAAAACGTAATGATTTCGGCAAAACTTCCATCGGTGAACAATTAACCGCGCTACCGCGGACGCGTGGTTACAATACTACGGAATATGGTGACGCTCAACGTGCAGTTCTGACGTCATTTCTAGAGCTGCTAGGAGCTTCGGATCTTTTTGGGCACCTCCAGTGGGATGTGATCAACAGGAAAACGTATGATTTCGGCAAAACTTCCATCGGTGAACAATTAACCACGCTACCGCGGACGCGTGGTTACAATACTACGGAATATGGTGACGCTCAACGTGCAGTTCTGACGTCATTTCTAGAGCTGCTAGGAGCTTCGGATCTTTTTGGGCACCTCCAGTGGGATGTGATCAACAGGAAAACGTAATGATTTCGGCAAAACTTCCATCGGTGAACAATTAACCGCGCTACCGCGGACGCGTGGTTACAATACTACGGAATATGGTGACGCTCAACGTGCAGTTCTGACGTCATTTCTAGAGCTGCTAGAGCTTCGGATCTTTTTGGGCACCTCCAGTGGGATGTGATCAACAGGAAAACGTAATGATTTCGGCAAAACTTCCATCGGTGAACAATTAACCACGCTACCGCGGACGCGTGGTTACAATACTACGGAATATGGTGACGCTCAACGTGCAGTTCTGACGTCATTTCTAGAGCTGCTAGGAGCTTCGGATCTTTTTGGGCACCTCCAGTGGGATGTGATCAACAGGAAAACGTTATGATTTCGGCAAAACTTCCATCGGTGAACAATTAACCACGCTACCGCGGACGCGTGGTTACAATACTACGGAATATGGTGACGCTCAACGTGCAGTTCTGACGTCATTTCTAGAGCTGCTAGGAGCTTCGGATCTTTTTGGGCACCTCCAGTGGGATGTGATCAACAGGAAAACGTAATGATTTCGGCAAAACTTCCATCGGTGAACAATTAACCACGCTACCGCGGACGCGTGGTTACAATACTACGGAATATGGTGACGCTCAACGTGCAGTTCTGACGTCATTTCTAGAGCTGCTAGGAGCTTCGGATCTTTTTGGGCACCTCCAGTGGGATGTGATCAACAGGAAAACGTATGATTTCGGCAAAACTTCCATCGGTGAACAATTAACCGCGCTACCGCGGACGCGTGGTTACAATACTACGGAATATGGTGACGCTCAACGTGCAGTTCTGACGTCATTTCTAGAGCTGCTAGAGCTTCGGATCTTTTTGGGCACCTCCAGTGGGATGTGATAACAGGAAAACGTAATGATTTCGGCAAAACTTCATCGGTGAACAATTAACACGCTACCGCGGACGCGTGGTTACAATACTACGGAATATGGTGACGCTCAACGTGCAGTTCTGACGTCATTTCTAGAGCTGCTAGGAGCTTCGGATCTTTTGGGCACCTCCAGTGGGATGTGATCAACAGGAAAACGTTATGATTTCGGCAAACTTCCATCGGTGAACAATTAACCGCGCTACCGCGGACGCGTGGTTACAATACTACGGAATATGGTGACGCTCAACGTGCAGTTCTGACGTCATTTCTAGAGCTGCTAGGAGCTTCGGATCTTTTTGGGCACCTCCAGTGGGATGTGATCAACAGGAAAACGTAATGATTTCGGCAAAACTTCCATCGGTGAACAATTAACCACGCTACCGCGGACGCGTGGTTACAATACTACGGAATATGGTGACGCTCAACGTGCAGTTCTGACGTCATTTCTAGAGCTGCTAGGAGCTTCGGATCTTTTTGGGCACCTCCAGTGGGATGTGATCAACAGGAAAACGTTAATGATTTCGGCAAAACTTCCATCGGTGAACAATTAACCGCGCTACCGCGGACGCGTGGTTACAATACTACGGAATATGGTGACGCTCAACGTGCAGTTCTGACGTCATTTCTAGAGCAGCTAGGAGCTTCGGATCTTTTTGGGCACCTCCAGTGGGATGTGATCAACAGGAAAACGTAATGATTCGGCAAAACTTCCATCGGTGAACAATTAACCACGCTACCGCGGACGCGTGGTTACAATACTACGGAATATGGTGACGCTCAACGTGCAGTTCTGACGTCATTTCTAGAGCTGCTAGGAGCTTCGGATCTTTTTGGGCACCTCCAGTGGGATGTGATCAACAGGAAAACGTAATGATTTCGGCAAAACTTCCATCGGTGAACAATTAACCACGCTACCGCGGACGCGTGGTTACAATACTACGGAATATGGTGACGCTCAACGTGCAGTTCTGACGTCATTTCTAGAGCTGCTTAGGAGCTTCGGATCTTTTTGGGCACCTCCAGTGGGATGTGATCAACAGGAAAACGTAATGATTTCGGCAAAACTTCCATCGGTGAACAATTAACCGCGCTACCGCGGACGCGTGGTTACAATACTACGGAATATGGTGACGCTCAACGTGCAGTTCTGACGTCATTTCTAGAGCTGCTAGAGCTTCGGATCTTTTTGGGCACCTCCAGTGGGATGTGATCAACAGGAAAACGTTATGATTTCGGCAAAACTTCCATCGGTGAACAATTAACCGCGCTACCGCGGACGCGTGGTTACAATACTACGGAATATGGTGACGCTCAACGTGCAGTTCTGACGTCATTTCTAGAGCTGCTAGGAGCTTCGGATCTTTTTGGGCACCTCCAGTGGGATGTGATCAACAGGAAAACGTATGATTTCGGCAAAACTTCCATCGGTGAACAATTAACCGCGCTACCGCGGACGCGTGGTTACAATACTACGGAATATGGTGACGCTCAACGTGCAGTTCTGACGTCATTTCTAGAGCTGCTAGGAGCTTCGGATCTTTTTGGGCACCTCCAGTGGGATGTGATCAACAGGAAAACGTTATGATTTCGGCAAAACTTCCATCGGTGAACAATTAACCACGCTACCGCGGACGCGTGGTTACAATACTACGGAATATGGTGACGCTCAACGTGCAGTTCTGACGTCATTTCTAGAGCTGCTAGGAGCTTCGGATCTTTTTGGGCACCTCCAGTGGGATGTGATCAACAGGAAAACGTTATGATTTCGGCAAAACTTCCATCGGTGAACAATTAACCGCGCTACCGCGGACGCGTGGTTACAATACTACGGAATATGGTGACGCTCAACGTGCAGTTCTGACGTCATTTCTAGAGCTGCTAGGAGCTTCGGATCTTTTTGGGCACCTCCAGTGGGATGTGATCAACAGGAAAACGTTATGATTTCGGCAAAACTTCCATCGGTGAACAATTAACCGCGCTACCGCGGACGCGTGGTTACAATACTACGGAATATGGTGACGCTCAACGTGCAGTTCTGACGTCATTTCTAGAGCTGCTAGGAGCTTCGGATCTTTTTGGGCACCTCCAGTGGGATGTGATCAACAGGAAAACGTTATGATTTCGGCAAAACTTCCATCGGTGAACAATTAACCGCGCTACCGCGGACGCGTGGTTACAATACTACGGAATATGGTGACGCTCAACGTGCAGTTCTGACGTCATTTCTAGAGCTGCTAGGAGCTTCGGATCTTTTTGGGCACCTCCAGTGGGATGTGATCAACAGGAAAACGTTATGATTTCGGCAAAACTTCCATCGGTGAACAATTAACCACGCTACCGCGGACGCGTGGTTACAATACTACGGAATATGGTGACGCTCAACGTGCAGTTCTGACGTCATTTCTAGAGCTGCTAGGAGCTTCGGATCTTTTTGGGCACCTCCAGTGGATCTTTTTGGTGACAACCCCATCAGGGATTTGATTTAACGAGGGAACATTTACATGGGGTTGGAAACTCCATCGGCTTGGGAACAAATACTAAAACCAAAACTCGACTTTTTGGGCACTCCTGGGATGTGATGAAC
>NW_022981912.1:0-23209 GCF_902652985.1 Pecten maximus
TGTGTACTAATATCGGCGACCGCCTTAGGAAATTACCTGATGTAAGTAAAGCAATTCTTTTTATCACCAAGACTTGTTGTTATAAGATTCAACCGACAATTTCTTTTATGAATTTATGGAACACTTATAATAGCATGTAGGTTAGTAGTGCCGATATGTTCAGTATTACAAACGTAATTTAGCTCTTAAAAAATGTCGGCGTTTACCACCGATCGACGAAAATTATACTTCGAGTTATTCGATCATTTCAAATAGGATTTTTATTGTTGGGACCAAATTTTCACTTCGTATTGTCCGAGTTTTCTTTACTATGATAAAGAGAGAATTCGGCTGGGACCGACGAGGTACTTCCAGTTAAGCGGGGTATTCGAGTTTTCCGAGTTCGAGTTAACGAAGTTCCACTGTAGTTATATTCGTAAGAAGCTATTTTTTATTGTTGCGCCGACTCTCAGGGATCACCATGGCTTCAGATTTTACTATGGAGGAACCTGCGGGGACATTTTCCCAGCGCGCCGCAAGACCATTATTAATTAATTAAAGGGAGATAATTTGTTTACATGAGTTATGTCCCTTTTCATTTTTAGGAAGATGATTTATTGAACAGTAGTTATATTTATATCCCCTTAGAAATTGTTTTGAGAAATAATGATAAACTATTTTAATCATGGTAATATGAATTTATTTATTCAATATGTAAGAAAAATAAATACAGCATTTACCAATCTCTGACTCATCCATATTTGTACATCCTTAAATTAATACATTGCTCATTCTTCATTCTCTTTACCAACTCAGACTTTCACAGACTCATGGTCTCTCTCTCTTTAAGATTACCAATTAAATGTTACTGATACACTTCCAAAGCTCAAGTTTCTTAAAATAATAAGCACTATGATATCACACTAAACACAATAACAATATGTAATGTCACAGCACTAATATAATATGATTTCACAATTGTCAGTCATTTTCACACACAAATTGTCCATTTTTTTACAGCCCAACTTCACACTTCATTGTCCTCAGGATCAAACAATGTGGTGATGGTGATATTTCTTTTTCTGATCTGTGTCCATAGGTCTGCTGTCCTGTTTACAAAACATGCCTACAAATCAAATGAAACATTCAAAGTTAATAAAAATAAATTAATGAAATGTTTAAACATGAAACTTTCACTGTAGGTAAATACTTAGGACCTAATCACTGAAAATATTGAAAAAGAATTAATTTTAATTTTTGGTTTTATGATTAAACAAAGTCAGTATATAAGTCACTAATGTGAAATTTGGAAATAATACATTTTTTAAACGAACATTAATGTTCGGTTATTGCCATCAAGAACTGGACTGCGAAATATGACCATATTTGGTAGCCACATTCACCAATACGCCATCTACTGTCTGTTTCAATGAAATATGGCTGCCCCCATTGCCTTACGCTTCAAATAATTTACTTGCAAAAACATCTTCGTTTTATGTAGTAGTTTTACCGAAAATGTGGAAATGTATTCAGTAGATGTTTTCAAGATGCATACGATTTGAGAAATGCATAACGCTAGCGAAATGTGAAGACTAAATGAACCTGAACTTTACGAATAACTCCAGGTCAATACATTTATGTAAACAAATATTGCGCAGGCGCATTCGTCTCCGGATGTTTAGAAAGTTTTGCTCTTCCGTGTTCATTCCAAAACGGCTGACATTATAGCATCGGTCTGCAAATATGTCCGCGATTTACTTAAATGTGTATTATATATATTCTAGAATGTTACATCATTATCAACTAGATGAATATTTCTATAATTTAGAGAAAGAAATATATCAATAACGGCATACGAGACGATACATTGTATCATACTATAGGTTACTGTACTGCGTACATGTTTGCGAGAAAGGTAGATACTAGGTGGCATTTGTGGTCAGGGTGAATGGTCATAGCGTTAACATTGTCATCGATTTCCATATTCCATTTTCCTTTGACGAAAACGACCAATAAATCAAATGCAAATGATAATATCTTGTTTGCCATGTGCACGGGATTGGTTGTTGTAGGCGATACTTGGAACGTATTTACTGTTGTAAGGGAGGTAACTGCAAGATTACGGAAATCAAACGTTAAACCAATTTGATTGGTCGATTCTTCCATGACTTTGGCAGGGGGTTTACAATCGAAGTGACAGATAACTACGGCAATAGTTTAGTTTAAACATATTTTATTTGAAAACATTTCAAAAGGAATTGGACACAAGTTTTACAACTTATAATTGTCCTCTTCCATAAACATGAATATAATGGTATTAACAAATGGCAGCATTTACGATACAATATAATGATATTTTACACCTAGATGTTCTATATATATATGAGCAAGTCTTCGGTGTCATAAAATTTTTGTTACGTCCGTTGTTTTGAAGTGTTTCGCAAAATCATGGTGACCAAATTAAATACCGTATTTATTCTAATAAACGCCCCGGGGGCGTGAAATTTTTCCAAGGGGGGGCGTTTAATGGAGATCAAAATTTCAGAGTCGGTAAGTTGTGAGATATGTTGTATGTACCCATTTCACGCCATGAAACATGTGTATATGTATCCAAAACATTGTAAAACTAAGTGACAAACATTTTGTGTATGAAATTGCAAGAAACATAAACTTTGTTATTTATACTTACGGTAGTTGTACATTACGTACAACATATACATTGTTTGAAACACGGGGTCGAGTGTGTTAAATTGCGTCATAAACCGGTCACGATCCAGTTTACTCTCATCACTTGTAGTTTATTATATCTGCTATCAATCATGTCGGGTTTGAAGTGAAGTTATATGAAGTAAGTTTCAAACTGAAAGTTGTAAACTACGCCGAGCAAAAGGGAAAACATGCGGCAGCTACTGTGTTTAAGGTTGACCGGAAACGAGTGCGGGACTGGTGCCAAAACAAACAAAAACTAAAAAACATTTCTAAAACATCAAAACGCTGTAAGGGAGGAGGAAGGTCAGTAAAATTCCAAAATATTGACGTCCAGGAAGCTGAGGATGTACTGGAAAATTTAATGGGAGGTGCAGTTGAACTCGGTGAAAGTGAAAGTGAATCCACCGGAAGTGATGATGACAGCGAGGTCAGTGGCGCGTATGACAGCCCGGGACATTAACGTTTGTTGATACGATATAGTGGTACTGTGTATATAGTTACTGAAACTTTGTTTTGTGGTTTGTGTTAGTTTTATGTTGGATATCCTTTAAATAATTACCTCTGGACACACGTGGATGTGCCACGGTAAGTTCTTTTTCTCGAATTGAGGAATTTTCTTTCCAAAAAAAGGGTGGGGGGCGTTTATTAGGGTGGGGGCGCTTATTAGAATAAATACGGTATGTATAAAATCTGTTGAAATAAATTTTAACAAGGACATAGCTGCCAAATTAAATCAAACTTATATGAAATACTTAAGTTTTAATTCTGCATTTTCTAGTAAAATATCAAGGACACGTTACCATTTTTTGGTGTCCATAGTGGTGTTGGTGTGTTTTCACGGGTAATAAAAATTTTCAAACACGGGGTGTGTTGAAAGATTTGGGACGACATGGACGAATAAAGTTTAAAATGGTGATAAAATGCACGAAATTAACACGAGAACACGTTCTTTTGCATTTAGGAGCTGTTTATAAAACGGTCGCTGGACGTAACATTTCGTGTCATGAATGTTACGTCCGTAAACATGCTCAAATCCGCTTGAACTTGCTTGCGACACCCATCTCGTGGTTGTGTTTTCATACCGGAAGTTATTTGCGTCGTGACAAAAACAGGTGTCGTGAATATATCCTGGCCACATTTGTATGTATTTCAACTATTTATTTCTTCGGCAGTTGGTGTCATAATGTTACGTCCTAGAAAATTAAAATGAATCGGTTTATTCTTTGTTTCGACTTTATTATGATAGTTATTTTACGACATCGAATTAGAGGCGCGTAACATGGAACGGTTTACGGTAGTTTACTTTCATTCGCACGGTTTCTATGTTACTGGTGGCCATGTCCTTGGAGCGGTGAAAATGTAAGTGTGCTGTTACGTCCAAGAACATGCATGTCAACATTTACAAAATGTAATATTTAAAACTGTATCAACGAAGGAGAGATTTGATGACAAATGTCATTGAATAAATGATACATTTTACTTCAAAATAACAGTTATAGATCGCCCATTAGACGAAATGCTGCGAAGTAATTTGACCATTTTCAACGGAAATTCAAGCATGGGTTGATAACGTTTTGAGTCTACTGTTACGTCCTAGCAAATAACTAGTAACTTCAACAAATAAATCGTCGTTTGCAGACACATATATGCCTAAAAGTAATTTATTGAAATCGAATGAATGTTGACAGAAAAACATTTTGGTAAACATGCATGTGGTTAATCATATCACTTTATATGTCTTAGACGCAACATGGACACTCATTCTAAAATAATTATCTAGTGTCTTTGTTACATCTCTGCACAATCACATATATTTAATGATTTGTAGATGAATTTTAATATAGTTTGATTGATGTGATGTTGATTTATTCTGCCCCAGGCTAGTTTTGAAACATTCTTCAATTTTTAACTGTGCAATTGCTTTTTTTTCTGATAATTTTCAGGGATGTAACATGGACACCGGATTTGAAATTGAATATTAGTGTCTTCGTTACGTCTTTGCCAGATGAGTGATATGGAATAAGTAAAGGAAGTGAAATAAGAAAATCATTAATATTCCCAGTATTCAGAATATTCTCTGTAAACAATTTTATGTTTAACTTCAATAATAATCTGCAATTTTATCTCATTTCTACAAATATGTCTCGGATGTAACATGGACTCTATATTTCGACTTATAGGTTGGTGTCTTTGTTGCGTCTTTTTCATTTAAGTAGTTTAAAATACAATTAAAATCATAGATAGGAAAATGATATTTTCCTATGTGTTCAACATTTTCTGTGTAGATATTTGAAGAAGAAATCAATGCATGACTCTATTGAGACGTTGTGGTTTTATCATATTTCTTTAAATGTGTCTAGGATGTAACACAGACTCTGAACTTCAATTACAACGTTGGTGTCTTTGTTGCGTCTTTTCTGTTGGATTAGTATAAAAAACATTCAGACTGAAAAGGAAAGTTTATAATATGCTCAATGTTGAATATGTCATGTGTAGAAATGTTTTATGGAGGATTGATGCATGAGACACTGGTTAAATATCTTATTTCTTTAAATGTGTCTAGGATGTAACACAGACTCTGAACTTCAATTACAACGTTGGTGTCTTTGTTGCGTCTTTTCTGTTGGATTAGTATAAAAAACATTCAGACTGAAAAGGAAAGTTTATAATATGCTCAATGTTGAATATGTCATGTGTAGAAATGTTTTATGGAGGATTGATGCATGAGACACTGGTTAAATATCTTATTTCTTTAAATGTGTCTAGGATGTAACACAGACTCTGAACTTCAATTACAACGTTGGTGTCTTTGTTGCGTCTTTTCTGTTGGATTAGTATAAATACAGTCAAACTGAAAAGGAAAGTTTAAATTATATGCTCAATGTTGAATATGTCCTGTGAAGACATGTCTTTAGAGAAGTGATGCACAAGGCACTGGTAATATCACATTTCTGTAAATTTGTCTAGGATGTAACATGGACTCTGAACTTCAACTATAATGTTGGTATCTTCGTTCCGTCTTTTCTATTTAATTAGTAACAAATACATTAAGACTGATTTATGGAAAATTGATAATATGCTCAGTATGGAACCTGTTCTGAGCAGGTATTTATTATTATTACCATTCACTTTATATTGATTTTAAACCTTATTTCTGCAATGTGTCCAGGGATGTAACACGGACACCAATTCTGAATTATTATGTTGGTATCTTTGTTGCATCTTTGACACTTAAGTACTAAGTATGAAATATACATTGAGACTTGAATTGGAAAATAAGAATCATTATACTCAGAGGATAACCTGTTCTGTAAAGGAATTAAATAACTGTTTAAATTCATTGATGTATTTTGTTCAAATCTTTATTTATGTAATGGTATCAATAACACCAGTCATGCTGAAGTCCAAATTCCAACTTGATATTTAGAAAACATTTTCATTTCAGGGACAAAGAAAATGCAAAGAGCTATCAACTGCGAATCCGAATGGAAAAATCGATCCCAGTCAAAACCCCGACCACAAAAGAGAGAAAAATCCAGTATTATTTAAACAAAAGAAAAGCCTTGAAGGAAAATGACCAGGTCTATTCAGAAATTAAGATCCAGGATGCAGCTAGAAAGAGGCTATACAGAAGTCAACTATCCTCTGATCAAAAGAAGAAAAATGCAGAATTCTCCAAAATCCGTATGCAAAAAATGAGAGAGAGGAAGAGGTTGGAGGGAAAATTGCCAACCTCGCAAGTGAAAACAAGGAGGGAGCGGGAAAAATTAAGAAGTGAGTGGAGAAGCGCAAAACAAAAGCAAAGAAGTAAAATGACACCACAGGCAAAGAGACGAGAATTGGAAAGAAGGAGAGAGAAGTACCGAATGTTGAAATTACAGACAACTACTAAACATTCGGCATCAACAGCCGCAACATCTGACCAAGACGACCCAGATACATTTGCAGACAAAATTCAATCTGACATTCAAAATGCGACCCCAAGAAAAAGAGCTGTTTTGAAACACAGGGGAATCCTAAACTCTCCAAAAACCAAACAGTCAAACAGTGTAAACACAAGAATTGTCAGAAATCTGACATTTTCTTTGAAGAAGATGAAAAGGGATCAAACTGCAAAGGGACGCATGAAATACCGTTGGGTGGTTAAGTCAATTGCAGACAAATATATCAAGGATCATAAAATGCGTTTAGCATTAGATATTGGGTGGCATTTTTGGAGATCAGCATCACTCTTGGATGAAGAAAGCCTGTATGAAAGAAAAGGAGCTCAGGTATCAGCTGAAAGGAACAAATCAGTTGAAGATTTTTACCTTGAGGAATCCACAACTTTACCTGGAAAGCGCACCGTAAATGCAAAAACCCTTGTACAGAAAGTTGTTCTGAATAAGACCACAGCAAAGCTTCACAAAGAATTCCTGGCAAAAAAGGGTAAGAAAGTATCGCTCAGTACTTTTCAAAAACTTCGTCCGAAACAGTGTTTGACAGTTTCTAGGACCAAGTTCAATTCCTGTTTATGCGAGTACTGTGCCAACACGGAGCTGAAACTCAGTGTTTTAAAGGAAGCTGCAAAACAAGAAAATCTCACAATGACCATCAATGACAAATATGACTTGTGTAGTGCCAGTATGTGCACAAAAACAAAGGCATTTAACGACTTGGATTGTGTTCGCCGGACCTGTGATCAGTGTGGTGTGTTCAAGCTTGAGGAAATGTTTGCTCCTTTGTCAGAGATACACAAACAACTTAAATGGAAAAAATGGGAAAATGGTTCAGTTTATAGCACTAGTAATGCTGGAAAGACTGTAAAACGGAAGATACTGGTCGAAAAGTCTGGGTCAGTCCAGGACTGCATTTCAGAGATGGTAGAAGAGGCAGCCAGTTTGACAGAGCATCTCTTTGTGGCCAGATGGCAATTTAATGCTTTCCGTCAGTTGAAAGAGTCACTGCCAGAAAACATGCTTTTAACAGTAGCTGATTTCTCAGAAAATTATAAGTGTGGCTATCAAGATGAGATTCAGTCAGCCTATTATTCTTATCAGCAAGTGTCCTTGCATCCAGTCGTTGCCTATTACAAATGCCCCACTTGTAAAAGTTCAACAGTAGAGGAGTCTGCAGTATTTATTTCTCCTGATATCAAACATGATGCTTATGCTGTGAACCAGTTTAATAATCAAATGAAACTTCATATCCAGGGACGAGGGGTTTCATTCACCCACGAAGTACAATTCAGTGATGGGTGTGCCTCACAATACAAATCAAAGATCCCTTTCCATAATCTGTCAGAAAGAGGAATAGATGGTAACATCTTTGAAAGAGGGTATTTTGGCTCTAGACATGGCAAAGGTCCTTGCGATGCTCTGGGTGGAGTTGTAAAAAAAGCTGCAGAGCTTTATGTTAGAAGTCGGCAAGGCATTATTCAGAATGCTCAAGATTTTTACAACTTCTGCAAGGAAAATATGACTATTGACAAAAATGGAGAGTGTGAGCACAAAAAGAGAGTGTTTTTCTATGAGGAAACAATCAAGAGGTCAGAAACCACTCCAGCACTGAAGACAATTAAAGGAACCCAGCAGTTGCATTCTGTGAGGTCAGTTAGACCAGGCGTCATTAAAGCAAGAAAGCTCAGCTGTTTCTGCACAGGTTGTTTGAATGGTGGGAAAGAACAAGAGGAATGTCAAAATCATCTTTTTGTTGAACAATGGGAAGAACACAATGTTGTGAAACAGGCAACTGCAAAGAAAGTAAAACTTTCAAAGAAAATGCAAGGAAGGAAAACAACAAAACCAAGTGGTTTGAAAACTGACCAAGAAAAATCAGCAACAGGAAAACAAGAACAAAATGGAAACCTAGATGAAACTGTGCCTCATACAGAAGATGGAATCAATACCAAAAGAGCAAGGAAAGAACTGAAATGTTTGACAAAGGGAAAGAAATATGGAACTAGAAGAAAACAAGAACAGGATGGAAACCCAGATGAATCTGTGCCTCATACAGAAGATGGAATCAATACCAAAAGAGCAAGGAAAGAACTGAAATGTTTGACAAAGGGAAAGAAATATGGAACTAGAAGAAAACAAGAACAGGATGGAAACCCATATGAATCTGTGCCTCATACAGAAGATGGAATCAATACCAAAAGAGCAAGGAAAGAACTGAAATGTTTGACAAAGGGAAAGAAATATGGAACAAGAAAAAAACAAGAACAGGATAGCAACCCAGATGAATCTGTGCCTCATACAGAAGATGGAATCAAAACCAGAAAAGAAAAACAGGATGGAAACCAAGATGAATCTGTTCTGCAAACAGATGATGAGAGGAAAACCAGGAGAGAATATTTTAGAAAAAAACTGTTCAACTTGCAGACTGCTGATGACTTTGACATGTTGCAAATGAAGTGTGTATCTTTAAATGAACAGTTAACCCAAACATATCCATCGATAGGGGTTGATTCCAGTGTGAGTGCTGTAAACAACAAACTTGTTGCTGACAAGGTCGCATTAGGGCTTTTGCCTGTTGATGAGCTGGATGAAAGGTACCATCAGTGGATTCCAGTAAAAGTTGGAGCGGATGGAAACTGTTTTCCTCGATCAGCCAGTGTAGTGGCATTTGGGGATGAGCTTGCTCATGAGGAAATGCGGACCAGGATTGTTATAGAAATGTGCATGGGAATTGACGAATATACCAACAACAACTTTCTTAACAAGGGTATAATTTTACCTACAAACGAAGCTAAACATCTACTTAATTCCTACACAATGTTCTCCGAAATGTACACACCAGGGGAAAAAATAACACCACTTGTAGCAAGAAGAATTTTTGAATGGGAGGCTATGAATGTAAGGGCAGGTGGATCTTACATGGGCATTTGGCAAATATTTGCCCTATCATCAGTGTTGAATTGCAATATTATGTCTTTGTATCCCAAATGTGGTGCGGCTCTTCCCAGATGCATACTTAATCGCACAATCATTCCCAGGAAGATTGTAAACAGGGAAAATGGCACCAAAACTGCTCTGTTCTTGTGGACGTCAACACGAAGTGATATGGTGATGGAAAACTGGATCCCAAATCATTTTGTCCCACTGGTCTCTGCCGTGTCTCAACCCGAATCAAATGACACTCTTTTTGACGATGAAGACGTCAGTATATCCTTGGAGAACAGCATGCTTGAACATTTACTGCAATCACTTAATGAGTAAGTATTAAATTGTGTCCAGTCAGTGCATTGAGCACATTCCATTCCAATGTGCGTTCCATTTTTGAATCCAGTTTCAATATAAAAGCAAAATGCGAAAGAAATTTGAAAAATGTTTATATGAAGCCTAGTATCCATTGTCAACAACTGTGTAGCAGTCCAAGCCTTAATTCAAAAGATACCATATTATACTACTCCACTTGACCCATCAACATCAAGTAAATTTATCATATTTATATAGTAAAAGTGTCAAAGTCCCATGCCTGATATGTTGATTTGTCACTGCAGTGAGGTCATTACCCAGTTCACCCACGCTCTAACTGATCTGAACCAGTCTACTGCTGTTGTTGAGGGCATGCCTCTGGCTCCGGAATCCACAGATGATACATCTCCAGGAGACCAGTCCAGCATCCCAGTCGAGTAAGTATATCTGATAGTACAAAAAGCTGCTTTCTCAACAGTTCTGTGTCAAAGTCCCATGCCTGATATGTTGATTTGTCACTGCAGTGAGGTCATTACCCAGTTCACCCACGCTCTAACTGATCTGAACCAGTCTACTGCTGTTGTTGAGGGCATGCCTCTGGCCCCGGAATCCACAGATGATACATCTCCAGGAGACCAGTCCAGCATCCCAGTCGAGTAAGTAACTTTTATTAAAATGACGCATATTAAAATAACTGCATTGTGTGTCTTACAAATTTGTTATATTATTCATCCATTATTATTCGTCTTTGATATTCTATGAAAGCATTAGGAAGCTTTAGCACGAGTGATGGATAAAAATTATCTTCTATTAAGAAACATACTTTTCTATGTAATTTGTTGTTAATGAGAAATGCCTTCAATAATTATATCACAATTCTCTGACACGACAGAAATTGTGTTTAAATATCCATGAATATCATTCTGTAGGTTTACTGTTGGTACATATGTACAGATAAAGCATGGCAAAATTTTATTGCCTGCTGTGGTAAGTGAAAGAGTTTTGTTACAGGGGTTAGTACTATAACAGCTTATAGGCATTAGCACTGCAATAGCCAGAAGACTGCCTTTAATAGATGAAGTTGTTCACATTTTTAATTCATATTGGTTAAAATTTGAATTCCATTTTATATTCATTTATTAAGTTGCATGTCTTCACTGAGATCAACAAACTCTACTCTTAAACATTCATACCAATCATGCCAATCTTAGATGTAGTCTGAGTAACTTAGAATAACAGTAATATATAATGCTTATTGGTCTAGCATTGACCAAGAACCTTACCAACAGTCCCTTCCTTATCCCCAGGAATGCTGCTGATATGTCTAAGAACCTTATTAAGTTATTAACTGTCTCCAGCTGATCCTTACTAACAGCCCTGAACCTTTAATCCCATGAATGCCGCGGAAAGTTCCAAGAACCTTACTACAATGATGTCCCCAGCTGAACTTAGTAACTGTCCCAAGTTTAACATTGATAGCCCCTGGAAATGTTGCATTGGCCCGAGAACCCCTGACGAATAGTTCATAGCTGTTAATCTGACTTTGCAATCAGTAAAACAAGTAGACTTCTGGCTTGATGTGCACTTCAGCCTTATGGTATTAACCCTTCAATTGTTACTGGTTCATAAACTTGTATGCATGATGTTAAATCATTTTATTGATTTTTTTTCAATTCAATAAAATATATGAAGGTATTCCAAAATGATTACTCTTCGTTCTTCCAAAGTTGAATATTCATGATCAGATAATATTACAATGGACATAAATATGTATCAGCTGTCTTGCAATGCCTTTGCAAGTTGGCTTGTATCACATGGTTTGTGTATCATTGTACATCAAGGTAATTAAATACAAATGCATACTAGAAAATCCTTTGCTCACTTCAACTAAATATTTGTGTTTACTTGTAGTTTCATCATTTAAACGTATCTACAGTTCAGAAAATGTTAAATATCAATGACATATTTGTTTCATTTAACAAAAATAAAAATAACTAAGTCAACTAATGACCTGGGTTATGTTACAACATTATTACCTTGAGTTCTAGATGGTTTATATATATATAATGCAAATGATTTTCTTGTTTTCAAAAGGTGGAGAACTGGCCGTGGGTAAGATTCTTCACCAAGAAGAGACAACGATGGTTACCCAATGAGGTAACCCACACTGTTATCTTTGATGACGTTGTCAGGGTTCTTGATCCCCCAGCCATAGAGGTCCAAGGTTCAAGAATTTATTACAAATTTGGTGAGGCAATAAGCAGTGACCTAATGTTTTGCAGTACAATTCAAATTAAAATGTCGTGAACATTTTCAAATTACATGTAGATGAATCTGTATATATATTAATATCGAGTTAATTTCAGCTTTGTTTGAGAAACTAAAATCTAATTTGTTGGTTTTAATGTTGATATAAATATATATTTATCGTTTCAGATATGCCATGAAGTACCAGAATTACTTGAAGACTCTCATCAATTTATTGATAATACATTTTGATCACATTTGATTTCATGTGTTGCTTTTGCTTATTTGCCACAATTTGGTAACTATTCATCAGGATTAGGACTTGAGATGTCGTATGCCATTTACATGGCAAAACAGCATTTTGTCTCGTCATTTAGAAAAGAAATAAGGTGATCCACTTCAATCAACTTCATTTAATAGCAGGAAATGTTGCCAAGCTAAACAAGTGAAATGTTAGTAGATAAAAAATCAGTGAAAGAGTGGTTGATATATATGCTTGAGTTAGCATATATCTAAAGTATTTCACTATATTTGTGAAGAAAAGAAAATAGTTGAGATGTAACAAAAGACGCCAAAATTGCATCAACTGAATAAAATGACAATCTCCATTCTAAATCATTCAAAATTAAATCTAAAAACTGTGTGGAATATTTCTTAATCATAAGCAATGTAAAGAAAATAATTAAATTATCTTTTATTATCTAAAAAGCTGCTTAATTAGAAAAATGGTGTCCTGTTACATCCGCAAGTTTTTTTCCTAAAAAAAGTCTGCATTTATGACCCAAACTGGAAGTTACTGAAATTAAATGCAATTTTTATTTACATTGATAATAAGTATTCATGAATTTAACAGCAGTCTACTCCTGGTGAAGAACTATTTTCCAAAAGGAATCATTTTTTGTGTCCTGTTACGTCCTTGGAGTGAACATAAAACATCTATATTTTCACCAATTGCCATAGCAGGACTATCTTCTCCTTCATTGTTTAGAATGCATCATCATTTTGTGATTAGGAATCCATCATAATCTTCTATTTTATTTTGTTTTTAAATTCTAAAAAGTAGCAGTCTCGGACGTAACAATTATTTTATGACACCAAAGACTTGCTCATATGGTACAATCATGATGAAATTCTGTATGGAACATTGTCAAATGCATGTCAATAATGCAAGAGTAATGTCCAAAACAATAAAGTCACCACAAGGAAAATTCAAATTTTATTAGGTGTTGCATATGTTCTACTATCCTCTGACACTTAAAAGTACAAAGAAGAGACCCTGGTGTTAAGTC
Source organism: Pecten maximus (assembly GCF_902652985.1). Taxonomy (NCBI): domain Eukaryota; kingdom Metazoa; phylum Mollusca; class Bivalvia; order Pectinida; family Pectinidae; genus Pecten; species Pecten maximus. The sequence goes on from NW_022981912.1 coordinate 13,403, forward strand.
AGAAAGATTTCCCATGCTGAAAAATGCATTTAAAAAAAAAATACCTAATTCCCCCAAAAATGCACTTTAGCTCAGAACGACCCATATTCATTATGAAGAAGTATATAGTCTTCACATTGTTTTAAATGGTTAGAGATAATAGATTTCCGGATTTTCAATAAGTGTGTTTACTCTGGAAAGTTAGTTTTGCCCATCAGCAGAAATGATATCTAGCAAGCGAGTTAAGATAGCAGATAAACTTAATGATGAACAAATGTCAAAACAAGATTTATTTTGTCCTTGAGGATGGAGTTTAACGGATTCGACCTATCCTTCAATAAGGTAGCACTATAAATCGGCAAACGTTCCGAGCTATCACAAAGAGGCTTAACACGAGCATATTGCAGCCTCCAAAACACACATACGCACTCACCATTACGACATGCCAGTCACACGCACGGGAGGCCGTCCTTAAATAACCTTAGCTGTTGAAAGGACGTTAATCTTAATAACCTAACCAAACCATAATAGGAATAAAAAAGACCAGAACGGAACCTTGAAAAACAACAGAAAGGTTTTCAAAAGGTAAATCATATAAAATATAACGTTGTTTTCTGTCGGATAAATAACTTTCAAGCCATTTATGAAGATTCCCAGAAACACCATATTCTCTCGGTTTAATTAAACGTCCCTTGTGTCGTGCCCTATCAAAGTTTACTGGTGTTACAGAACACAAGTATTATTTATATCTTTACCTTTATCAAGATTTTCAACTATGGTTTTTATATATATAAACTAACTAGAATCCCTACGCTGAACTACCCTGCAGGTAGGACGTAAGAATTGTACCTGCTGCCCCCATTGCATGATCGTAAGAGGCGACTAAATTTGGGATCTTATCTTTTCTATTCTTTCTGAACAACTTTCTTCTTCCTAATGTTTCCCTTGACAATGACTCGCTTTTGGCCTTTAGTTGAGCGTTCGCCCCTGTGAGGAAGGCTTTGGGTTCTGTCCCCTGGCCGAGACATACAGTCTTTAAAAATGTTAGTTGCTACTCCTGCTTAACGCTCAGCATATTTTGGAGTGGGACGACTGGTTCGCCCGTTGTCAGTATAATGTGACCGGGTGGGGTGTGCTGCTGGGTGTCTCGGCAGTATGCTTCAGTGAGGTAGCACTATAAATCGGCAAAAGTTCCGGCCTATCACAAGGACACTTAACACGAACATACCGCAGCCTCCCAAAACACACATACGCACTCACCACACGCATTCATGTCGCACGCACGGGAGGCCGTCCTTAAAATGACCTTAGCTGTTAATAGGACGTTAAACAAAATAACCAAACCAAACTGCTTCATCTTGATAGAGATTGCTACAATGCTACATTCATCATCATATGTTTTTTGCTTTTTTTTCCCTTTCCCCATTTTTTTCCCTTTGCATAGTCTTTTTCTAACAGGTTTTGCTTTCTTCACATTTTTAGTACAATCTGATGATGATGAAGGTAACACAGTGGCTTCCAATGGAAGATCTAAGAATTCCCGTTCAATTTCATCATCACTGTCGTTTAGACACTGAGAGTAGAAACCAGATGTACCAGGAACCAAAACCACATTCAACAGACTGAATCTGAAATGCATCTGGTGCTGGCATTTTTTTCACATTCTGATATTTTTTTAACCAAATTATTGTTTATATCACATTTTTTCAGTGACCTTTTCAGGGGAATATTGTAAAGTTTACAGAAATCAAATTAATCTATCTTTTTATAGAACGGATTATCAAAGTATGATTTGTCATCTAATACACCGGCTTTCAGCTGGTAATGTGAAAAAGTCTTACAAGTGGACATATCATCTTTCACAGACCTGATGGAGGCTTTTGTTACTTTGATTTCCTTTTTTGCATGATCTTTTTCCTTAATGCTTTACCTTTTTCATTTCTAATTTCTGTTAGGAAGTTCCTTCTGAATTGGCCTGATGACACATTGATAAATCTAACTACAACAAGCTGAAAAAGAGTGTTGATGGCTTCAGCACAACCTGTCATAGTATCCAGTAATTTACTACATAATTTTGTTGTACAGAGTTCATCTGCACTCTCGATGTCATGTAAATTACACAATGCACAGTTTGAAAGTACAGGGAATATGGTTGTATGTTGTAATTCACATAGAATTTTATCAGTTTCTTGCAAGACATCCTCATTAAAATCACTGAGATATTCATCAAGTTCTTTTTCCCATTCTTCTTCAAATAATTGCACACATTCTGAAGAGTCTAAAACAGTTTGTTGACAGCAATGCAGGTATCTTTATATTCAGAATAAATCTGTTTCACATAAACGGGGTGTTCTTTACACAGAGATGGTTTATAATTTAATATTTGCAAACCTTCTTTATTTGTAGCCCTACCAACACCCAACTGGCCTGGTGATTTGCTTTATTGCAATCTAGCAATATGATCCAAAGTCATACCTTGAGACTTGTGTATGGTTAGTGCATATGCAAGTTTCAGGGGAATATGTTGCCTACTGGCGATAACACATTTGTTTACTGGGTCATCAGTTGAAAACAGTTCCTTTTTTAGAGTTACATCCTTTAAAGGAAAAGATACAGAAAAACTATTGTCAGTTAGATTAATAGCAACACCCTTTAGACCATTTACAAGAGTGTCATCTAAATTCTTCAATAATATGACAGGACAACCAATTTCCAAAGACAATACCTTTGAAGCACTTATTTTATTGAGATAATAAGCATCACCAGAATCTAAAGATACATATTGGAAATATGTCTCTCTTCATTTATTTTATGTAACATTTCAAAGTTGAAAAGATCAACTTCAAAATTTCTTGCAAAAAGATAAACTGGGCTAACATTTTTTAATAAGGGTCGAGACAAACTTGTTAACAAGGCATTTGTAGGTTCACTTGTTTTTTCCATTCTCAAGCTCCTGAACTGCTTTTATTAGATCATCCTGTGTTTGCCTCTGTATAATATTAAGATAAATATGATGTACCATACATTTTTTCCAAATAGGGCTTAAAAGGCATATTTTCCATAATCACCATACAACTGGTTAGGAAAAGGGGGTTATTGTAAGAAATCACCACAACAAATTATCTGAAGTCCCCCAAAAACTGTGGGATTTAACAGGTCCTCATTTAAGTACCTTCCATCTTGTAAACCTGCCCATCTATGTAAAGTGATTGCATGGAATTGAGAATATTGTGTACATGCAATACCCGTACTACATGTCACATTTATTTTTTTTTCAAATGCATTAAAGATGAAACAATATGTTTAGTTGTGAAAGTTTTACCTGTTCCCCATTGGCCTGTTATAAGAACACTGTGTCCCGCCATGCATAATGACAAAGCATCAGATTGCTGTTCATTCAACATATTAAGCATATAACATCACATCAACAAATGATCAACATGTATCTGAAAAGGAGATAGGACTTAGTACAATTCAAGAATTCTCTCTCACTATCTACCTGTGAAATAAGGAGAATTAGCAAATACATTACATTACAAAGTTATGAAAATTATCAACAGATAAAGTAAATGAGCATTGGAAGTTTTCCAATAACATTCATTAACCTCTTTGTCCCTGTGCTCTTGAGGTAAGAAAAAATGTCTCCTTCCTTTATCCAGGCTCACAAATGTACAAAATAATACCAAACAAAGACACTGTGGCAGGGTTATCCACTTTAACACCATTCATTTTTAGCTCGTCTTTTCAATGAAGAGTGAGAGCTTATGTTGTCATTCCAGCGTCAGTGTCGGTGTTGGTTGTGCAAGTGTTGAAAGGCATTGTAATGTATGGTAATATGGTCCCTAAGTGGGTAAAACTATCCTTTGTCAGAGTTAAACTAAAGATTTTTTTTGGAAAAAGAATATAATTTAAAATTGTTTTGTGCAAGTGTTGAAAACTATTAACACATCACTTTATGATTGTACTAGGGTGCTGATATTTGGTTACAGAGTCCATCTGGAGTTATACTAACATTTCTTGGAGTGAAACTGAAAAAAATACTAATGTGAAAATGCTCACATTAGACAATATATACAGTTCCATTTTTTCAAGGGAGACAACTCTCATTAGGATGATTATCAAAAAACTGAAGAAATAGGTCCAAGAGCAAATATTTAATATATTTGTCATCTCACCTGCCTGAAGGGCAAGTGAGCTTATGCCATGGTGCAGCGCCAGCCGTCCGTCCAGCCGTCTGTCTGTACAGCCGTCCGTCCGGTGTCAACTTTTTTCATTTAAACAACTTCTTAATAACCAAAAGGCCTAGGGACTTGATATTAGGCCTGGGTGAAGGGCTACTAAGTTTGTTAAAATAAATGACAAATAGGCTATAATCTTTAAATGACTTTCTCAATAACCAACTTGATATAAGGTATGTAGCATTCTAGGATGAAGGGCTACCAAGTTTGTTAAAATGAATGACATTGACCTTCATCCAAGGTCACAGGGGTGAAATAGGTTTTAATCTTTAAACAATAAGTTTGCTATAGCCAAGAGTCACCAAGACCTGAATATTAGGTCAATAGTATGCTGGAATAAAGGACTAGAAAATTTATTGACATGGAGAAACCTAGCTTTCTCTGATATTTGAATAAAATGGTAATCAGCATAGTATCTGTAGAAATGACCTTAATCAGCTTCAAATTTGTTGTAGAGCAAGGTGAGCGATACATGCCCATTTGGTATCTTGTTCAATCTACAACAGCATGTAAAGCTTGTCACCTGAATGTTATCAATAAATAATTTAAATATATATATATATTTATAAAATGGTATGGTTTTTAAAATTGCATGAATACACAATCTGATCAAGTTAACAATATTAGGACGTTAAACAAAATAAACCAAACCAAACCATACTGTCACATGCCATTGTCTATATTTGTATACAGTTATATAGATGTGTTTTGAGTTACGCGCTCTTTTCTTCGTTTGCGAGTACAAAGGTAAGTTATGCATGTGTGAGCAGGTGAGAACAGAGGAGGGCAAGCAGGTAAATGACAAACACACCTTACATTGGAGCACGAGGGCTTGGAGTGCGAGCGCTAAATCTGTTCAAATCACAAACTACAGCTTGCGATAAGTTAAACTATTCATTATAACTATATATACATTTTGTATGAGGTTATAATAAATGTGTATATTTGGTTAGACAATTCTCACTGTTTAAATACAGTATTTAGGTGTATCTCACCCGCTGTGTATGTTACGTATGCGTATGCGTACTGTGCGTACACGGAATGTGTATATATTCGTGTGTATGGGGCCAGCTTTTGTATACAAAACCTAGTTTTAAGACTATTTGACACCTTTGATTTTTATTTGATGGGTGTTTTGTGTAGTTAGATTTATTGTATGATTTAGAAGACGTAGGCGTTTAGCAAAAATGGCATAATTTGTACATATCATATATATACCATACATATAGACGTATGTTAGTGTTAGATACAGCGATAATTGTAGTATCCTAATTATAGAATCTGTATATTGTAGCTTTCCAACTATGGGCAAGCGCTGTAATGACAGGAGACATATAATACAGATGGTCCCGAGGAGTACGTTTTGTCAGTGTCCATTTGAAATGAACCAGTATGTTAAAGTATGTAATGTTTGACATAGTGAACTGGAGTATATGAATAGATATCTGGAAGTTAGAATTGAAAAAGTGAGTACATGTATTATATTACAAAAGTTTTGAAACTTCATCTACACAAAGCTGCAGAACATCAGATTGGGGAGTGTTTTCTCTGATGATGCTGTGGTGAAACCTGGTCATCCATACCTTGCTAAGTAAAGGACAAGGATGGGCACCATCAGAAAGCAAACCCATTTGGTATGACTTTCTGGTGCTGCCTTTTCCTGACCTATACCTTACCATATCTAAAGAAAATTTCATGCAAAAATTACTATTTAAATCATTGATTTTGGAGTTGAGCAGAGTGACCTGTCGATCCAGTTCTCGGTCTTGGTCAGCAAATTCACTGGAGTTTCGGTGACCTCTCTTCCCATTCCACATCACCACAGAAATTGGTGGAATCTCCACGAAAACTACCTTTGTGTTGTGAAGGCTTGACATGAACTGTTTTCCCCTAGTGTACTCTGATATTATGTGGTTTACACTTTCGTCATTATAATTACGGATTTTAATGTACTTCCCCTCTTTTTTAGTGAGGTCGCAAGTACCCAACCATAAATAGACAATAACATCAGTAAATTGAGTTTCGTTCTTTTTCAGATGATCAATCAGTCGATTGACACCTTATGTTGTGGTACAGCCTGGTTTACAAACAAAATGAATTTGTGGAGATCTTAAATTGTTCACTCTTTCGACATACAAACCTTTACTATCTGAAACAATCACAGGTTGTGTTGAGAGATAACCTGGCATAGTAAACCTACAAGTATCATAGTTCACACCTCTGCTTACATATTTTTCAAGTTTACAAGCCATATTGACAACAGTTGGAGGCCCTGCAGGTAGGACGTAAGAATTGTACCTGCTGCCCCAATTGCATGATCGTGAGAGGCGACTAAATTTGGGATCTTATCTTTTCTCTTCTTTCTGAACAACTTTCTTCTTCCTAATGTCTCCCTTGACAATGCCTCACTTTTGGCCTGTGGTTGAGCGTTCGCCGCTGTGAGGAAGGCTTTGGGTTCTTTCCCCTAGCCGAGACATACCAGAGTCTTTAAAAATGTTAGTTGCTGCTCCTGCTTAACGCTCAGCATATTATATTAGGAGTGAGACGACTGGTTCGCCCGTTGTCAGTATAATGTGACCGGGTGGGGTGTGCTGCTGGGGTGTCTTCGGCAGTATGCTTCAGTGAGGTAGCACTATAAATCGGCAAATGTTCCGGCCTATCACAAGGAGACTTAACACGAACATACCGCAGCCTCCCAAAACACACATACGCACTCGCCACACGCATGCATGTCGCACGCACGGGAGGCCGTCCTTAAATGACCTTAGCTGTTAATAGGACGTTAAACAAAATAAACCAAACCAAACCAAACCAAAGACAGCAGTTGGAGTGAATTTACAAATGTATTTACAATGGCAGTATATTGTGAATTACATGTATATGTTTTCAAAACTTGATTTGAACAATTAAACTTCAATACATCATTCAGGACATCAATATATATATAACATATACAGTACTGAAAAAAAACTCTTATTGCAATCAAGATAATCTTCAGATTGCAGACATATTATAGATATATTGGTCAATGGAAAAGAGGAGAGTAAATGACAAGGTGGAGAGAAATATTAATTAGTATTGATACTTCTAACTTAAATGAAAAAGCTAATATATTACACTCTTTGGAAATCCAGTCAAATTAGCAACCCATACAATATAAAGGCCTGGGCCTAATGACCATGCACAATTTCCTAGTCCTACAGGAAATTATTTATATTGAATATTACAATGACAAGGTGGAGAGAAAGATACGATTGAAAAATGAGAAGAAATTAACGACTGAGATTGCACTGCAAAATATCTGGGAATGACTGTCGTCTGCTAATTTAAACAATGCAGGTCAATATTTAGGTTAGGTCTTGATTAATCTGTTGTTTATTACGATTATTTAAAGGACCTCATGTAATTACCTGACAACATATATATCTACAATATTAACATAAGTATATACTTGCTGTATGCGTAAAAAGTATGCGGAGATGACCCCCGAAAGTGCACCTGGCGGCAGCCGATTATACAATCATATGACCTTTCAACTTCGTGTGCCTGCCCTGCAGGTAGGGCGTAAGAATTGTACCTGCTGCCCCCATTGCATGATCGTGAGAGGCGACTAAACGTGGGATCTTATCTTTTCCCTTCTTTCTTAAGAACTTTCTTCTTCCTAATGTCTCCCTTGACAATTTCTCACTTTTGGCCTTTAGTTGAGCGTTCGCCCCTGTGAGGAAGGCTTTAGGTTCTGTCCCCTAGCCGAGACATACCCAGAGTCTTTAAAACTGGTAGTTGTTACTCCTGCTTAACGCTCAGCATATTAGGAGTGGGACGACTGGTTCGCCCGTTGTCAGTATAATGTGACCGGGTGGGGTGTGCTGCTGGGTGTCTTCGGCAGTATGCTTCAGTGAGGTAGCACTATAAATCGGCAAAAGTTCCGGCCTATCACAAGGAGACTTAACACGAACATACCGCAGCCTCCCAAAACACACATACGCACTCACCACGTGATGCATGTCGCACGCACGGGAGGCCGTCCTTAAATGACCTTAGCTGTTAATGGGACGTTAAACAAAATAAACCAAACCAAACCAAATCATTTGTTTGATACAATCTAATCTAAAACAATTTCTGTTCACATCAAGAACTTTTCTACTTATTGTTAATTACCTGAAGCTTTTCCTCTCCATAAAAGTCCAGGTTGTCACGATCCAGTTCCTTGATGCCTGATGGATATAAACAGGTGAAGCTGGAGATGAGTCCTGTGTTTGGGAAGCGGTCACCAAAGTTGCTAATCAAGGCGGGGATGAATTTTCCGTTGACCCATAATACGAAAAATATTGATTAAGTTATCTACATTAAACACGTCAAAATGTCCTCCATCAAATGTAAGTATAATAGCCATATTTCATGACATTCAAGAAATGCTGACAAAGAATTATAAAATTATCTTGGAAGATAAGTCTATGCATCAACTTTGATATTTTAAATTTGAGTATGTTCAAATTTAGACGATGTTGCTTTTAATGATTTTACCTTTCTCTTACTCTTCAGGATCGGTGATGCCCTTCCTGGTGATGGTGAAACCATTGTCGATCAGAGTACTTGACCTTGCCATCAACGTGGATATTGTCGAGGTATGAATAGCCTATTCGTCAAGCCAGGTCAAGGAGATCCGCAAAGTTGGCCGTGTTGGCAGTCTCCTTGGTCATCAAAAATACATGCACTGAAGCGCTGACATAAAGGCTTGTCGCTCGACACTAACAAAAGGACAGTTTTTATTATTTTAATTTTCATATTATTTACTATCTATAGATTATTCAGTTTTAGTAGGACTTTTTCATCTAAATATAATTCTAATATGGAATGAAGTGCAGTAAGGAGGAGATAACAGAGTTATCGTTCCTTACGGAACGTAATGTATACACGGCTACTTCTGCCTATTTTGCCGGATATAGTCGCGATTTGAGGGCAAAGAAAACTGTCCGTAACTTCTTGATGAAACTTTCCACACTTGTAAAACTCGGTGTGATCTACGTCCTGAAATATTCGGTATATCTGGGAAAAATCTAGTTATGGAGATATTTGGGGCCAAACACGCCAAAATCGACACTTTGACTGCAGGTTTCTGTATAACTCAACCTGGAGAATTCAATCTTAAAGCAGACGAACTGAAACTCCAAATGTAGCAAGTAGAGGTAATTCCGAAGAAAAGGCCGTGTTTGGTTTTTCGATATCTGTCATAGAACGGCCACAATAGGGCTTTAAAAATGGGTTGTATTTTGGCGAGGTCTCATGGAAACCAGAGGAGGATTCCGGATGTTACGTCACGAGGAACGTCACAAGTATGTGTGGAATGTAGTGTATTGGGGGACGGAACGTAATGTACATGCAGCTAATTCTGACTACTTTGCCGGAGCTTACTGAAAAACGACTCATTACATTTTGATAAAACTTTCCACACTTGCTAAAGTCGGTGTGATCTATGTTCTGGCAGTTCCCTTATATATGGGGAAATTTTAGTTATGGAGATATTTTGGGTACAAACACGCCAAAATCGACTATTTGACTGCTGACAAGTTAGAAAAGAAGCCAAATCAAA
>NW_022981913.1:0-20468 GCF_902652985.1 Pecten maximus
TACCTGCCGAGTTTGAATATCCTTGTTATACACACCTACGTAATTACCCATGACACGAACCTAATGTAATTTATTCATTACCGTGTACTGAAAAGTGCGATGAAATGCAAATTCACAGTAATTTGATGCTAAAGGATGAAATACAGTACATTGTACAGCTACCCCCTATGTAGCTGGTCCTGTTGTATATTAAGATGTTTTCTCACCTGCAAACCATGTAGCCAGTTCTGTTGATTCCATGGGTACAATGTACTCCTATCACATCAACTGAAACAGTTCCTCATTTGTTTGTATCTTGTGTAAATTGAAGTGCATTTGCTATTTTCCTAAGTTTCAAACTGACTTTCTCTATTTCAAAACAATACATGCCCAAGTACATATCAAACACATTGAAATTTCAGGCAACGTTAACACCATGTGCTGAGAATGATGTGCTTAAGATAATAAAATAATGATAAAAATCATTAGAACAGAGATTAAAATGTACTTTATCATTTAACTGCAGATTAGCAACATATTATATAAATACTAGACATCGTTATTGTTTAACAGACACTTTTTATTGTCATTTGGCGTCAACTTGTGCCAATATGTCTATGGAGAATGAGACAATTAATTGTTACCTTTCTCAGATGTAGCTTTATTTTTTTGTTTCAACAGCATCAAAGAATCTACAATTAAAAGAAAACATGTTATCTTTACTGTCATAGAATTTAACAAGAGATCCCAGAGGATCTTGGCGCCCACCATTGAATGGTCTTATAGGTTCCATGTCAGATTGATCTTTTCTCTACTTTTCCCTTCCTTAAGTCTTACTAATCTGTGTAATTCAGAAACAGCCTCTAGTACTTTTCAAACAAGGGAACCTATATATAAAATTTAAGATTTGGCGATAACAGCTGCCTGTCGGCCAGGTTGTTTTCCGGACTGTGTCTCAAAATCAATATGCAATACTAGGCACAGAGGCAACCTACAAATGAAATTTAAGAAAGATCCATCTCAGCACCTTTCTGTAAATAGCGATAACAAACTTCCAATTGTCAAAATACAAGATGGACGGCCATGTCGGGCTAGTTGTTTCCTGATTCGGTCTCAAAGATGCCAATATGCATATACTAGGTGCACAGAGGGCAACCTACATATGAAATTTTACAGAAATATCCCTTCATCTATTTTCTGGAAAAGAAATAGCGAAACAACTTCAATTGTCCAAATCCAAGATGGCTGGCCTGTCGGCCATGTTGGTTTATCCGATTAGGTCTCAAAATGCAATATGCATAACTAGGCACCGAGGGGAATCCTACATATGAAATTGGAGAAAGATCGTTCATCAGCACTTTCTAGAAATAGCGATAAACAAGTGTCAATTGTCCAAAATCTACGATGGCTGCCTGTCGCCATGTTGTTTTACGATGAGTCTCCAAAATGCAAATATGCATAAACTAGGCACCGAGGGGAACCTACATATGGAAATTTTGAGAAAGATCCCCTTCAGTACTTTCTGAGAAATAGCGATAACAAACTTCAATTGTTCAAAAATCCAAGATGGCTGCCTGTCGGCCATGTTGTTTTCCGATTAGGTCTCGAAAATGCAATATGCATAACTAGGCACTGAGGGAACCTACATATGAAATTTCAGGAAAGATCCCTTCATTATTTTCTGAGAAATAGCGATAACAAGTTCAATTGTCAAAATCTAAGATGGCTGCCTGTCGGCCATGTTGTTTTCCGATTGTCTCAAAATGCAATATGCATAACTAGGCACCAAGGGGAAGCCTACATATGAAATTTGAGAAAGATCCCTTTATTATTTTCTGAGAAATAGCTATAACAATCTTCAATTGTCAAAAATCCAAGATGGCTGCCTGTCGGCCATTGTTGTCTTCCGATTGGTCTCAAAATGCAATATGCCATAACTAGGCACAAAGGGGAACCTATATATGAAATTTGAGAAAGATCCCTTCAGTACTTTTCAGAATAGCGATAACAAACTTCAATTGTCAAAATCCAAGATGGCTGCCTGTCGGCCATGTTTGTATTCTCGATTGGTCTCAAAATGCAATATGCATAACTAGGCACCAAGGAGGAACCTACATATGAAATTTCAGAAAGATCCCTTCATTAGTTTTCTGAGAAATAGCGATAAACAAACTTCAATTGTCAAAATCCAAGATGGCTGCCTGTCGGCCATGTTGTTTTCCGATTGGTCCTCAAAATGCAAATATGCATAACTAGGCACCAAGGGGAACCTATATAGAAATTTGCAGAAAGATCCTTCAGTATATTCTGAGAAATAGCGATAACAAACTTCAATTGTCAAAATCCAAGATGGCTGCCTGTCGGCCATGTTGTTTTCCGATTGGTCTCAAAATGCAATATGCATAACTAGGCACCAAGGAGGAACCTACATATGAAATTTGCAGAAAGAATCCCTTCATTAGCTTTTCTGAGAAATAGCGATAACAAACTTCAATTGTCAAAATCCAAGATGGCTGCCTGTCGGCCATGTTGTTTTCCGATGGTCTCAAAATGCAATATGCATAACTAGGCACCAAGGGAACCTATATATTGAAATTTGAGAAAGATCCCTTCAGTACTTTCTGAGAAATAGCGATAACAAACTTCAATTGTCAAAATCCAAGATGGCTGCCTGTCGCCATGTTGTTTTCGATTAGGTCAAAATGCAATATGCATAACTTAGGGCACAATGGGGAACTACATATGAAATTTGAGAAAGATCCCTTCGTACTATTCTCAGAAAATAGCGATAACAACTTCAATGTCAAAATCTCAAGATGGCTGCCTGTCGGCCATGTTGTTTTTCGTTAGTCTCAAAATGCAATATGCATAACTAGGCACCAAGGGAACCTACATATGAAATTTGAGAAAGATCCCTTTATTATTTTCTAGAAATAGCGATAACAAACTTTCAATTGTCAAAAATCCAAGATGGCTGCCTGTCGGCCATGTTGTTTTCGCGATAGGTCTCAAATATGCAATATGCATAACTAGGCACCAAGGGGAACCTACTATATGAATTGAGAAAGATCCCTTCAGTACTTTTTCAAAAATAGCGATAAAAAACTTCAATTGCCCAAAATCCAAGATGGCTGCCTGTCGGCCATGTTGTATTCCGATTGGTCTAAAAAATGCAATATGCATAACTGGGCCCACCAAGAGAACCTACATATGAAATTTCGAAAGATCCCTTTATTAGTTTTTGAGAATAGTGATAACAAACTTCAATTGTCAAAATCCAAGATGGCTGCCTGTCGGCCATGTTGTTTTACGATTGGTCACAAAATGCAATAGGGCATAACTAGGCCCCAAAGGGGGAACCTATTAAGAATTTGAGAAAGATCCCTTCAGTACTATCTGAGAAATGCGATAACAATCTTCAATTGGTCAAAATCCAAGAGGCTGCCTGGCCCTGTTGTTTTCCGATTGTCTCAAAATGCAATATGCATAACTAGGCACCAAGGGAGTCTACATATGAAATTTCAGAAAGATCCCTTCATTATTTTCTGAGAAATAGCGATAACAAACTTCAATTGTCAAACCCAAAGATGGCTGCCTGTCGGCCATGTTGTTTTCCGATAGGCCTCAAAATGAAATATGCATAACTAGGCACCAAGGGGAACCTATATATGAAATTTGAGAAAGATCCCTTCTGTACTTTCTGAAAATAGCGATAACAAAATTTTTTACGGACGGAGGGGGGGACGGAGGGACGACGACGGACCACGGACGCAGGGCGATTTGAATAGCCCACCATCTGTTTATGGTGGGCTAAAAAGAGGCTATTTTAAATACACCTCAACATTCTTTAAAGGCTATGTCATTACAGTTTCATGTGGCAATAATACATAATGTGATATTCCCCTTACACTACCATGATTAAGTCATATATCAAGTGATGATGTCATTACAATACCATGAAAACAAATCACAAAAGTGAAAATACAAAACCATGAACATACTGGTACATTATACGATAGTGTCATTACATACCATGAACAACTGGTACATTATACGATAGTGTCATTACAATACCATGAACATACTGGTACTCATACGATAGTGTCATTACAATACCATAACATACTGTTTACATCATACGATAGTGTCATTACAATACCATGAACATACTGGTACATCATACGATAGTGTCATTACATACCATGAACATACTGGTACAATCATACGATAGTGTCCATTACAAATACCATGACCATACTGGTACATCATACGATATGTGTCATTACAATACCATGAACATACTGGTACATCATACGATAGTGTCAATACAATACCATGAACATACTGGTACTCATATGATAGTGTCATTACAATACCATGAACATACTGGTACATCATACGATAGTGTCATTACATACCATGAACATACTGGTACATCATACATAGTGTCAATACCATACCATGAACATACTGGTACATCATATATGTGTCATTACAATACCTGAACATCTGGTACTCATACGATATGTCTTACAATACCATGGGAAACACATCATGTGAAATGACAATTTCACTAACATGAACATCCAGCACTCTAGTTAACCACTGACCTGTGTACTATCCAGCACTCTAGTTAACTACTTACCTGTGAACTATCCAGTACTCTAGTTAACTACTTACCTGTGTACTATCCAGTACTCTAGTTAACTACTGACCTGTGTACTATCCAGTACTCTAGTTAACTACTGACCTGTGTACTATCCAGTACTCTAGTTAACTACTTACCTGTGTACTATCCAGTACTCTAGTTAACTACTGACCTGTGAACTATCCAGTACTCTAGTTAACTACTGACCTGTGTACTATCCAGTACTATATAGTTAACTACTGACCTGTGTACTATCCAGTACTCTAGTTAACTACTGACCTGTGTACTATCCAGTACTCTAGTTAACTACTGACCTGTGTACTATCCAGTACTCTAGTTAACTACTGACCTGTGTACTATCCAGTACTCTAGTTAACTACTGACCTGTGTACTATCCAGTACTCTAGTTAACTACTGACCTGTGAACTATCCAGTACTCTTGTTAACTATCCAGTACTGTAGTTAACTACTGACCTGTGTACTATCCAGTACTGTAGTTAACTACTGACCTGTGCACTATCCACTACTCTAGTTAACTACTGACCTGTGAACTATCCAGTACCTAGTTAACTACTGACCTGTGTACTATCCAGTACTCTTGTTAAATACTGACCTGTGAACTATCCAGTACTATATAGTTAACTACTGACCTGATAACTATCCAGTACTCTAGTTAACTACTGACCTGTGTACTATCCAGTACTATATAGTTAACTACTGACCTGTGTACTATCCAGTACTCTAGTTAACTACTGACCTGTTACTATCCAGTACTATATGTTAACTACTGACCTGTGAACTATCCAGTACTCTAGTTAACTACTGACCTGTGAACTATCCAGTACTCTAGTTAACTACTGACCTGTGAACTATCCAGTACTCTAGTTAACTACTGACCTGTGTACTATCCAGTACTCTAGTTAACTACTGACCTGTGAACTATCCAGTACTCTAGTTAAGTACTGACCTGTGAACTATCCAGTACTGTAGTTAACTACTGACCTGTGAACTATCCAGTACTCTAGTTAACTACTGACCTGTGAACTATCCAGTACTCTAGTTAACTACTGACCTGTGTACTATCCAGTACTCTAGTTAACTACTGACCTGTGTACTATATCATCACTAGGTATCACATGGCCCTCTGTAAACACTTTCAGGTGTTCAACTCCATTTTTAGTGAATTCCTGCAAATAAGAAATTGATATAAATTCCAACTTAGCAATGATTTAGGAGAGTGGTGATCTTTGTGTTAATTAGTAAAGTATTTTAACAATGAGGAATAAAATGGACTTTTAGAAGCTAAAACTGTTCTTCCAGTGCTGGTTTAGTATGGTAAAGTAAAGCCCATGGTAAAGTGAAGCATTTCACTATTGTCTTACTAATTCACTTTTTTTCAACAAATCATTTTTTAGATTACCTTTTTTCATTTCTCTAAACACAATAACACACAAAAAATGTTTGGGGTCAGGAAATTTAGGGTGGGGCAGGGCGCTTCACTTAACATAGCCATGGTAAAGTGAAGCATTTCACTATTTCTTACTAATTCACTTTTTTTCACCAAATGCTTTGGCCATGGTAAGGTGAAGCGCACTGCCCCAACCTAAATTCTTGTTTTATCAGATGTACAATGTAGAACAATAACTAAGCTAATTGATAAAAAATTGTGTAAAGAAAAGTTAATTAAAAACAACTTATAAGGTGGCTTCACTACCATTATGGTATTTTGACCTCGGTTCATTTTACCATGCTTCAAAAGACCATGCCATACCAGAATCGACAGTTACAGATTCACTGATTTTGTAATTAGACAAATTGGATATTTCAAATCCCTTTAATTGGTAACTTCTTTTGCTAAGAGAGTGTGTGTGCTGCATTTCACTCTAATCATGATTTGACAATACTTACATCTTTAAAATAGTATTTTGTGGTGAAAGTGAGATCTATGACCATTACAAGTTTATGGCATTCCTTCTCCATGTTGTCTATCAAATTTTTGGGTGTGAACCTGTCAAAAAACATTTATAATATATGATATCAGTAACCAGTCCGCTTTTGAAGCAACTGTTTAAAAAATAATGAAGTTTAATGTTTAGGCTTCTTTGATGTATATTTTATTTTTTCATGTCCATAAAAACCAGTATATACAAATTTAAATATATGCAGTTATTTTACAGTCAGTGGGATCATGAAACAAATGATCCTAGAGAGATCTTGGCACTCCGACCGAATACCTTGGATCTCTGTAAGACTGGTCTATCTGAGAAATAGCCATAAAAAACTTCAACTGTCAAAAATTAAAATGGCTGCCTTTCGGCCATCTTGAATTCAGATCAGTCCTAAAATTGAACATGCACAACTAGGGAGCAGGGGTATACAAAACAAACTGACTGGGAAAGACACTGACCAGCCGTCACCTACATAATTATGAAATTTGACAACGATAGATCCAGTTGCCTTACAAGAAATAGCAAGAATTATATAAAGACGGATGGACACCAGACGTTGGATGAAGAGCAATTGGAATAGCCTGCCATCTGATGATGGTGAGCAAAAACTCCAGAATATCCTAAGTATTAGGGCTAACAAAGTATATATCATATAGAACTTTACTGCCAAAACTGAACTTTCACATGTATTTTGAATTTAGCACTAGGACCCTCAAGTTTTCGGAGTATGAGATAAAAAAAGTTTGACTGTATGCCCCTTTACCAATTAACCTTTAGCTTTTAGGCTACTAAACATATGGTTCATTGGGATACAAAATTTTAGTTACAGTGTATATATATTATAAGTTGATCTAAGCCAATGACCTTAATTATGGGTCAATATAAATTATTTGAAAATCTTTTGATGTGGTGTGTATATATAAATTACTAAATTGGTTGAGGGGTTCATGACATAACTGGTGACAGATTGTTACACAAACAAATTAATTTCCTAATTAAGGTATATAGTTTACATTAAACAGAAAATAAACCTAGAAAATCTGCATGTTTAAGAACTGGATAAATAAACACTAATACTTACCACATTTCTGGTGGAACCTGTCGCAACAGTCCCTTTAAATCAATAATCAAGATTATTCAAATAAGCTTTCAAATTTGTTACAAACAAAAGTTACCAGCTCCGTTAATAGATGGCAATGTAAC
The DNA here is from genome assembly GCF_902652985.1 of Pecten maximus. Classification (NCBI taxonomy): domain Eukaryota; kingdom Metazoa; phylum Mollusca; class Bivalvia; order Pectinida; family Pectinidae; genus Pecten; species Pecten maximus. The sequence continues at coordinate 7,780 of NW_022981913.1, forward strand.
TTCACATAAACTTGCATGAACACTAGAGCTAACTGTCTAATAAGAGAGATCAAAATTGTTTTGTCTTTTTGTGTAGTGTGATACCATATCTCTACTTTTAAAGATAATTTGAATATAATTATTTTGACCAAGGGTGAGAATTGTCAAGCATCAATGTAAATGTGGATTACTATGGTCTAGCTGTTGAGAATTACAAATCCAATGACATGTATATCTTTAATACACAATATTTAATGTATATGTAGTAGTAGGAGAAAGAAACATCATGATGTGACTTCTTTGTATATCTTAATCATTTCAAGTAAAGGTGTATGGTGTCAGATGTTTCTTACATACATTTTTCAGTGGTACTTTGAAGCAAACAATGTTAGTTCCTGGAATAACTTTTCCTACATTGGAATAATCCAGCCACCTGTAATGTGGAAATAATCACATTTATTGATAATTTAGACTCTTCGCTAATGTGTCCTCACTGTACATGCATGGTCAACATGTTCAGAGTCAGTTGTAAAATCATAACTGATTATATTGGTTAAACATGAGTTGCTGATTATCAATTAAAGAGGCTTGCCCGCAGAGAGATCAGAAAAATTGGCTAATAGAAAAAGATTTTTTACACATGATAGATTGTTGGAATTGTTGATTTTCATTTATTTTCCTTATAAACGCTGAAAAGTGATATTAAAACCTCATTTTTTAATATTATTTATTTATTCGCAACCCGCAATAAGTCCGCGCTATAAATTTGGAGTCTAATTTGATTGACACATCAAGAAACAAGCACGTGCACAGTGCCGCACAATAATAACTTCAAAGGCAGCGGCGATTTACAAGAAGATTTGCCGTTATATTCCATACATTTCCCTTTCAGGTTGAGTTTTAAAACGTCTTTTAAATACATATTCTGTAATTGTTTTCAAGAATGAAGTCGGAAGCCTCTAATTTTGTCACATAGAAACGTGTAACTGAAGTTTATTTAGTGATCGGAGATGTGCCGTTTACCGGTCCGTCTGCGGGTAAGCCTCTTTAAGTAACCTGTTGGTCATGCATTGTTCCTTTAATCAATGAAGTAGGTTTACATTTTCTCTATTATCTTTATTACACTTTCATTCTATACCAGGCTGTAATCCGAAGGTTTCTGATGTTTATTTCAACCTTTTAAAAACTTATATGGCCAACTAACATCATGACTGCTGCCAAAGTGAAAAGGGGGAGAAAAGCTGACCCGGCCTAAGGTTGCCACTTCAGTCTTTGTTTGCAGCTGTTCAATAATGTTGCGTGGATTGAAAACACTCTGGAGTTTAAACATTTTGCAGCCACATTTGTAATGTGAATTACATGATTACCCAAGGGAAACTATTTTCAGCATGAGGATTACCCTGCGTCACACAAGATCTTGCCAGTCACCTGACCAAGGTCAATACAATGTGGCCGTGAAACGTTTTGAAACTCAGTCAGATTAAGAGTGGAATGACCTGAGGTGTCGGGTTGGCTCCCCCCTCCTCCCCTTTTGCTATGGCATATCTGGCTGGAGCTCTCTGATGTTGTCAGCCCATATCAGATTTTTTAAAGGCCCGATAAAACACCAGAAATCTTCAGATTATAATCAGGCTGTACCATTATCAATTATATCACAACAACTACAAGCCAATACATGCATGTCATATTTTATTCAGCCAAATACAAAGTGTAATAAACACAAGTTTTAAAGTTTTTTTTGTGAATTTCCATCAAAAATACAGAATCACACTAATGAGGGTTGCACTAATCAGTCATTCTATCATTTCTATTATGATATTATGTCACGGTTATATTTAAAACACAGATTGCATAATGCATTATGCAATCTGGGTGATAATATAACAAGGACTTCCTTTTTTATTTATCTGTCAGTCAGATTACATTCTATCTGACGACAGTACTATTAGTTCAATGGTTAAATAATCACGAGTTTGATGCTATATATAGCTAACCAGTAACCAATAAGGATCTAATTATCCCTATGAAAATATCCTGAATAAGGTCAAATCTAAACGAAGGTTTTCACAAAAGGAATGCCAAAATTAGCCAAAAAGCCACATGATTTGTTTATGATGAAAAGATAATAAAAAAAATAGTTAATAGAGTCAAGATAAATATAAACATTTATGTTCTCATTTCACTAATTGATTAAAAGGGTCAGGTTATATGCTTATATTGATCTTGACTCTGTTTTTTATCTCATTACAAATAACCCCCTGTGTTCAAGCTGTGCCCTTATAGTTGGTTTCAAGTTCTGTACAGTACAGTGTTTGGCAAAGTGATGTATTTCATCACGTAATGCAATACGCCGAAAGGCGACATGTCCACATTATAGACCCCAGCTGTAAATAATGTCATGAAATAACTTATATTTACCTATCAGGAGGAGGCATGTTCTGACGGAAAGTTATAAGCCTGCGGGTTGACGAAAAAACAGTGTTTTGACACTTGTGATTTCTTTCAATCGAACCACATGCTGTAAATCCGCATCCTTTTGAAGCTTGAATTTTGGGCGCGTTCGAATATTGAATGTGACGGCCTTTTTAAAGGTACGAGTAGAGACATTTGGGTATTTGCGGATAAACGGCTCGGAACTTTTTAACGTAAATTTCAAGTAACATTTTGATAAACCATAGTAGATGTTAGTAATGTCTTTAAAACCCTTTGTCAAGGTTAAGCTCAAGGAAAATTAGATAAGTATACGTCCGCAGGGACGGACGTACATGTACGTCCCTGACGTCCGTTTATTCTTATTCATAAAAAAAACAAAAACATACAAGAATATGTATATTTAGACTCGTGTTTGTAACGATACAACTTAAGTTTAGTAGAGCTATTCTAACGACTATATAACAATTCAAAATTAATAATACAACACAAATCTCACAATTGTAGCATGCTCGCAGATAAAATGAATAGTGCACTAGCTCGAAAAGTTAAAAAATGATCATGCAAACAAATTCCATACAGCATATAAATCAATTAGAGGACACCCCAGTCTAATGTACATTATCATATTTACCAAATGTGACAAGAAACTATAAATTGGGGAGAATACAAGCTAATATAGCATAATCTAAATTAACACAAGATTTAATAAGAAATATAGGAATGTGCAGCATAACAGTTATAACAACACAAAAGTAAATAAACACGCATTAAGGACAAAGAAAGAAGAGAAAAAAACTTTAGGCTGTCAATTATGAACAAAACTAGGAACTTGAAGCAAGAGCTCTACCACTTTACAGGCAATAAAAACCTATCAATTACCAAATACATAACCTTTCAATCGTATGTTGTAGCTACATATCGAATCGTCCCTGGTATTTAACTGTCTCATGAGACAGGAAAGGGTCTTCGGCCCTCTACAGGGTAGACTGTTCACACTCGGACCGCCTCGAAACGAAATGATTTATCGCCATACCTACATGTAGCTGTCTTGACCTGCGTCAGAGTAGCTAGTGAAGCCTGGCATTGAAATCGTAATTTGTCATTTTAAAATCCACAAGGATCTGCTATATACTGTGGACTAACAACTTTTAAAATCTGAAAAACTTCCATAGCCATGCTTCTCAGGCGAACACGAAGAAAAGAGCGATTATTTCTTTCTAAAAAGTGTATGCAATAAGACCTTGTAAAATCATTCTCTATAGATCTGATTGCTCTTTCTTGTATCTCTCTAATTTCCTGGTGTGTGTTTTTTTTTTTTTACCTACAGATCGAAGTGCCATGTAGTGGGCAGTATTTAATAAAATGAAAAAGAAATGAGAGGGGCATTAAAAAACAGTGCTAATGCACGTCTTGATGAGGGGGTAACAGCCATTCTTTTTAAATTACTATAAAGTACATAGCTTTCCTGCAGATGTTTGATATCATGTAAATCAAAATTCAAATCAGAGTCAATGTCAGCACCTAGTAGTTTTCAAACTTAATTTTGTGGCTGCTAAATGCCAATGCTAAAGAAAGGAATAATTTGATTCGTTTTCTTGCATGGACAGCTAGATGGCTTGAATTTGTTCGCCTGAATCCCATTACAAATAGACCAATATAGACAAATAGACCAATATAGACAAATATACCAATATAGACAAATAGACCAATATAGACAAATAGACCAATATATCAAGTTCTGGGTCTCTTTTCCCAGTGTATTCGAAAGGAGAGAGTGTTGTCATCTCCATAATTGTACAATTTTGCAATATAAAAAAAATATCATTAACACCCCCCCCCCCCCCCCCCCCCCCCCTCCCCCCAAAAAAAACAAACCAACAAACAACAACAAACCCCACAACAACCCCCAACAAACAAACAACAACAACAAAGTAACCCCAGCCCACTGGTACTGGACCCCAGACTAATCAGCTGGAGTCTGTTGCTGGACAAGATCTACGGTTTGAATAGTCTTGTCTATATCCCCATGTTTCCCCAGTAACACTTGGACGATCCATCAAGATAGCTCCAACATATTTCTTGTTATCTAAAACCCTGGCGCCAGTCCCCCAGGAGTCGCAGAAGAAGAAGTCTGACACTCTGAGCCCTTCCAGAAAAATAGTTGATCACGAATGATTCTCTCAAAAACCTTAGAAGAATAAGAAACTTTTTTTCTTGCCCCAGTCACTGGCATTTATATGTCTTTGTTTTATTAAAGTCCTATTTTTCATGCATTTTATTATTGTTGTTATTCATGTATAAACCCGCAATTGCCCGTGGATGTAACTAGGTGACGAAGACCACGGTGAAGTTTTATGGTTTACATCATGCTATCAATGGGAAATATTGTTATTTTGTTGGGGCGAAATGAAAAAGAAGGTCCCCTGCAAGGTCAGTTTATATACATGTAAAATTTATGTTGAGGGTGGGCCTAACCCCGATTTGCATGGCGCCGGGGTGTGGCGATAAAGTGGGGGTTATCCAGGTTTAATCCCTTTGTACTTTTCAACGGTCTTCATGGAATCTTTATTTGTTCGTTATTTTGCCGATTTGAGTTTTTTGTTTTGTTTATTTGTTTTTTTTTTTGCTTTTTTTAAAATCAAATTAAAAAAGTCTTCTAATAACCAGAGGTTTAACATAAATATACTATTTAAAAACTGTTGTTTTCCCTTCAGATGAAAGTATGCCCTACTTCAAATGTCGGAGGAGTCTTTTTTATTTAAATTTTTAAAAACGTTTTCCATCAAAAAACCAAAAGACCATGGTCATAAAATTGGGCCGTATAAATTTGGATAAAAAACATTTTTTAAAATGGGTGGCCTGGCCTACTTTATTTACATGGGCCAAAAATTATAAAACCTTTAAAAAATTCTCTTTTTTATTTTCCCAAACACTATTCTTCCGAAAAAAGTAAACGCTTTAAAAATTATAAGTATTTTTGTCTATATATCTCTTTTTTTAATAAAGTTAAATCAATTTTTAAAAAAATCATGAGTACAGTATGTGAGAGTGAGGAGAATGTGTTTTTTTTGTTTATTAAAATCAATTTTTGATTTCCCCCTATTCATTTCCAAAAACGGGAAAATTTATGGGAAAGGGACAAATAAGGCTGAGCCTTTGTCCACCTTTTGCCAACACCAATTCTGTACAAAATTTAAAATTTTAATTTAAAATTGTTGTTTTGAAAATAAAATTTTTTAAAAAAAAAAAGACTTCTAAAAACTCACTAAAGGGTCCATTGTCCTAATTTGGCCATGTCGCAGTGCCCCACACCCAAAAATGCTTCGGGACCTCAAAAAATGTCACAAAATCAATTCAAAAGCCCCCTTTTCCCCTTTTCCCTTCTTTTCTAAAACTCAATTTAAAACTTAAATATACCACTGAAGGGGAAAAAGGGATTTCACTATAAAAGAATTCAAAAAAAAAACCGCTAAAAATTTGTTTTGTATTTTGTTGACCGGATGTTTTTTTTCCGTTTTTTTACAAATACCAAAACACCAAAAATGACTATGATCTGTGGTAGGGGAAGGTCGCAATGATTGTAAAGAGGGGAAAACGGAAAATGTCAAAATCTTACATTGACTAAAATGGCTTTTCATTTTCCCACGCAAAACAACTATTTCGAAAAGCTTTAAGTCTTATAAAAATAGAGCCCGCACATCAAAAAGCCCAGAGGTAATGTGTATCTGCCCACCAGTCACGATGTTAGAAAACCCGGGCCTGGAGGTTTTTTTCGGTATCGGATCGCGGTAAAACCCGTAAAGTGCCAAAATGAAAAAGAAAAGTCAAACACGCTTTTTTCGTCAAAAACATTTTAAAAACCACTGTTTTCGCGGGGAGGGGGTTGTTTTTTTTTTATTTTGAAACACTTTGAAACTAAGGGGTTCCCTGACTAATTAGCCCCAGTTTCTTGGCCCGTCCCATGTCTGGTGTGGGCCAGACGCACTACTATTAAAAACGTAGAAATACCGACACCTTTGGTGGCGCTAAAGGAAACTGTTGCAAATACATAAATTCGGGAGTGCATAACACCTACCTTGCTAGCCAAACAAAAATTGGTTGGAATTAAAAAAGAAGTCAAGACCAAAACACAGTGACTTGGTCAAAAGGGCAAAGGCCCTTGGTCCAAAGTGAAGGTTTTTGGGGCCAAAGATTAAGTAAAGTGAACCCCCTGACAATGACCAATGGTGGTTAGAAAAATAGTTGGAATTACACTAATAATGCCGCAGGACCAAACGTTAATTCAAGACATGGTCCCAAAAGGGTTAAAAAGGGCAAGGGATAAATAATTAAAGACATTATTTTAGCAAAGTTGGTTTTGGGAAATTTCCCCTTACTGAAGGGCCAAAGGGCATTGGGTAAACAAAGGCAAAATTTTGCAGTTTTCACTGAAAACATTATATGAAATCAATTATGATTACTAGGTGCAAAAATTTTTTTACGTCTTTGCCTTTAATAAAACCCCAGACTTTTGCTGCACAAAACAAAAAAAGCAGAGGCTGTTTTTGCAATTAAAGTGGGGACGATTTTGGGGAGAATTATTAGTGTTCATTCCCCGATCCTTTTTTTTTTTCCATTCATCTTTGTTTTTCACATAACATTCAAAATACTGCCATTTTGATTGTTTAAAATCTTGTTTTTTACTATTTTTCCCGAAGGTGTTATTTTGACAAGTGATTTGATAACATTTATTTGATATTGAATTCTTATGATTGTTACACTTACAGGTTCATTAATTGGTAGAAAAAACACAGAACCGATTTGTATAAAAATTTACTGTACCTAGTAAAAAGTTTTTGTAAATTATAAAAAAAAATAATTCGGATTTTAATTAGATTTTTTGTAAAGGTTTCTTATTTTACATTTTGTTCAAAAAACCTTTGTCAAAAACTCTTTCTCAAAAATTTTAAGTTTCTGTTTCTATTTTTGTCAGGTGGCTGCAAATTTTTTTCAAGGGCACTTTTAGTCCCCTTTGTCCCTAAATTTACCCCCCCCACGAAGTTAGGGGGGGGGGTATACTGGATCGGTTTTCCGTCTGTCGTCCTCCCGTCTGTAGACACAACTGAACCCACTCCTCCTAAACCGATCCATTTCAACGAAACTTATAAAATAACCTTATACATTTGTAATGTGCGTTTTCTTATACGTCAAATTTTTTGGTTCCATGGTAACCGGGGGGGCCAAAACTTATTTTTTTTGGGCGATTTTTGTGATGCAAGGGGATGTACCGACTACCCCTCCAAAAACCTCTTATCCGTTTCAACAAAACTTCATGAAATAACCCTTACATTTAGATGTGCGTAATTTAAAACCATCGTATTTTTTTTTGGCTACCAGGGTAACCAGGCAAAAAACTTATTTTTTTTGGTTACTTCTTTTATTTACCAGGTACCGGGGCACAGAACTTATTTTTTTTCATGAAAAATAATCCTTATACATTGAGGTGTGCGAATCTATTCGCGTCGTAATTTTTTCGTTACCGGGTAACCAGGCAAAAAAACTTTTTTTTTTGGGCGAGTTTGACGCAACGATTACCGGCTACTTCCCAAAACTAAATATCTGATTTCAACGAAATTCATGAAAATAACCTTATAATTGTGATGTGCGTAATCAAATTTCACGTCAAATTTTTTAAAAAACCCCTTCACACTTTACCTTTTCTTAAACCTTTTTAAATTTTTCTTTTTAAAATTTTACAATTAAAAATTTTTTCTCATAAAACAAAAGGGGGCATTCAAAAATTTTTCCAAAATGGGAAAAAAAAGAATGGGGAAACCCAGAAAACAAGACAAAGTGAGTTTTAACTGTATATCTCTTTTTGTTAAATGAACACAAAACGAGGGGGTTTGCGGGCGGGGGGTATGATTGGCCCTCGGACGACAGCCTAGTTTTTTTTTGTTTTAATTTTAAATTGATAATAAAAAAAAATACTTACAGGGACCATTTTGGGAAAAGGGGTTGGGGATTGTTATAGCATTTATTGGTATTTCCCCGCTCTGGAGTGTTGAACATTTATTTGGGATTTTTTAAGCTCATTGTTTTAGGCTGACAAAAAACAAAAATACAGATTTAATACCTTGTCATACAAAACTTTAGTAAAAAATATTAAATTTAAAAGAAAAAATTAAAAATGAAAAAAGATTAAACCACATGCTAAAAAAGAAACCAATACCCAAAAAATCATTTCTTCTACATTTATTTTCATGTTTAAAATTTAGTTTAAAAAATTCTTGAAATTTTTAGTCGGGGGTGCCAAATTCCCCTGGTACTTTTATTTCCTATACAAAATAATACTTTTTAATAACCCAATAAAAATCCCGATAACAAACCTGCATTACTATAAATGTTGAGCAACCCTTTTTTGGACTTCTGATATTTTTAAAGTCTTCTTGCCTTTAAAGAGGGGTCCCATCAATGAAAAAAGATATTTTGATGATTCAATGGTGCTTATTTTTTAAAATTTTTTCCCCCTTTTCGATTTAAACTCTCCGATAAAAAAGGGGCATTTCATTTCTGCAAAGAAAAAAAGTTGGAAAAAACTATGTGGTTTAATACTGAACTTTAATTTTAAAGGGGGTTGGTTTGCCCAAAGGTTTATTTTTCCCAGAAGATTTGATATATTCTGACCATCCCTAATTAAATTATAGGGTGATAAACAGCTGGTACTGACAGAGATAAACACTTTGTAAAATACTGAGAAAAAATGCATCATCACAGTTTTTTTCTACCCAAACACTTTTGATACAGTACAGTGTATCTTAATTTTAATGTCCTTTTTTTGCGACCTCTCTCACCCATAACCCCCCATCCAAGGGGGTTTGCTTTTATTTTAGGAGGGGGGCTTATCGACTTAAAAAGGGGAAAAATTCACAGCAATTTTTTTTTTTTTCAATTGTAAAAAAATTTATCGTTTTCCAAAAGTTGTCATATTTTTATACATTTTAACCAAAATAAACATCAAACTTGAATTTCAAGCTTGCCTACAGAATTGTCAAACCTTGATATCTCAACATTTTACCATACAGTAATACATCCAAACCTTGATACTCAAGCTTGGGCCCCTATATAATAAAAATCAAAACCCTTTTATCTCAACATTCGACCTAAAATAATCAGTTAAAACCTTGAAATTTAAGCTTTTACCTACATTAATACAGTCAAACCTTGTATCTCAACATTGGACCAAGAAAACAGTCAAACCTTGTATCTAACTTTCACCCTCGAATACAGTCAAACCTTTATCTCAGCATTCACCTCAGAATACAGTCAACCCTGATATCTCAAGCATTCGGACCACCCCTTATCAGAAACCTTGTTTCTCAAGCTTTCGACCATACAGTAATACGTCAAACCTTGATCTCAGCTTCACCATCCTACGTAAAACCTTTTGATATTCAAGCTTCGACCATACGTAAACATCAAACCTTAAATTCTCAAGCTTTCGCCATCATAATACATAAAACCTTTGAATTAAAGATTCGCCTACGTAATACAGAAAACCTTGATATCTCAAGCATTCGACCTACAAATACGTCAAACCTTGAATCTCAAGCATTCCCCCATACGAATACGTCACACCTTGATATCTCAAGCTTTCCCATCAGTAATACAGCAACCTTGATATCTCGAAGCCGGGAGTAATAAAAAAAAAACTTTTAAATTCCAGTTTTATTTGAGATAAGTGAGTATATTATAAAAGAATGTCGTGTTGCTAAATGATCAAGTTTGAAAAAAAAGATATATTTAGTATGGGCCCTTTGTTGTGGCCTTTTTTTGTACTTTCTTCCATGGGGAAAATTGGGTTTTAAATTGACAATGAAAGGGGATTTTTTTTAGGAAATGGGACCTCAACCAATCCTTCAAGGGTTCAACACATTACTGCCTTTCACACCCCCCCCTGACCACCACCAGGGGTTAAATTTTGCCCCGACCTTTATCCTAGCCCTCCCCTCGGTTGCGATTTAAACCTACTGGGGAGTTTCAGGTTGATTGGGCCCGGTTTTTTTTTCTCTGGGTACTCCGGCTTTACTTCACCCCAAAACCTGGGCCTCCTTAAAAAAACCCCGGCTGTTAATGACGTTAAATAAAACAACCAAACAATCACCACCAAATTTTCAATCAAAATTTTTTACATTTTTTCCCTATCATGGATTTCCTATTTCTTACTAGCTTTTCCCCAATTTGACATGGTTAAGAACTTGGTTCATAAAACTTAGACCCTTTGAAAATGCGGAAAAAGCAAAAACCCGGAGCCTCTGAAAAAAATGAAAAAGTAAACACAAGTAAAGAGGAAAGGAGTAAAAAATTATAGAAGTGAGTACAAAATTACTAAAAAGGGGTGCAATTTTTGAAAATGGGTACAAAATTTAATTGAATTGGGTAAAAAATTAATAGAAGTGGGTAAAAATTTAAAAAAATGGTACAAAACTTTAAATGATACTTTTTATAAAAAGTGGTACAAATTAATAGAAAAGGGGTAAAAAATTAAATAAAAATGGGTCAAAATTAATAGACTTTCAACAACTGGAATTTGTTTGTTTATCCATTTTATCCCAATAAACCCCCTCCCCTACGAAAAATTTAACATAAAAAATTTGGGGAGGTTTATTTGTGAACCACAATTTATTTTCAAAAAGAAGAGGGCCTAAATTTTTGTGGGCGGGGGGTTTTTTCAGTTTGTTTTTAAAAAAGCCCTTATATTGCGTACATTTTTGTATCTATTAAACAAGGGACAATTCTCCTTTCATTATTTTAATAAATTACCTTTTTGATTTGATGACTTCAGGGAAATTAAAAACTTTAAATGCAAAAAGAAAATTATGTCCTTTAGTAAGGCTGGGTGTAATCGGGCAAAGTTACGGGAAAAATACAAAATTTTTGACAAGGTTTTTGGGCAAACCCGGGGTGACAGGATGTGATATTGGTTCCTTTTCCACATTTCAAAAGGACCAAAAACCCGACTTCCAGGGGAACACTCTTCCAATTTTTAGTGTAGGAGTTAGAGTGAGGTCACCAAATTTTCCCCTGTAACCCGGCCATATACACCATCCCTTATGAAGTGTGTTTATGGAAACATTTTTCATGTAGCAAAAAAATCCAAATTTACTTAAGCCCCATCTCAGAAGAAACATATATCAAGTTTCATTTTGGGTTTTTTTTCCGTTTTTGGACTTTTATATTAACTTTAAAAATAATAAACAAACTGAAAGAAAATTGTATTATGAAAATATAAGGGGAATTTCCCCTAAAAAAACCCGGGACTGCCGGCCAAATTTTTTTTGAAAATTATTCCCCCAATGCAACGGCGGGGTTTTACAGTCCATCAAATGGGGAAGCCGAAAGCGTGGACCGGGAAAAAAGCAGACAATTTGCCCAAAAAAAAAATCAAAAATGAGGGGAAAGGCAAAAACCGAGATTTTTCCCTTTGGAAGGAAAAAGATTGTTCGAACTTAACGAGAAAAAAAAAGGAAATAGACCGAATTCCAATTTTGTCGGGCGTCTATTTGGGTTGCTGGTTCTTTTTAAAAGTCTAAAATTTTTCGATGTTTTTTCTGTATGCATATTCACATTTTAAATTAGATTCAAAAGCAATTTTTTTTATTTTTTTCAGATATTACCGAATGTCCGTTAATATTTTAAAAGAAAACAATATTAGGCAAAATTTACGTTTGCCGATATGTAAACACGGGAATGTGTATTTTTTATGCGGGCACGTTGTTATAAACCTCTTCTTGGCTCCTACAAATCTTCGATAAATAAAATGCAGCGAGTTATTTTTTTACCCCGATGTCCGAGGACTCCTCAACTCCAGCCAGAGGTCTTATAAAGTAGAGAGCGGAATGAGCATTTGTTGCCTTAATACATTTGGGAAATAGAATTTTAGTTGTTTGTGAGTATTGGGTTTAAGGGGGAAACTGTCATCCCATTAAATAATAAATCTGTGTTTTTACAAATTTAAAGGATAGTGAAAAAAAGCCAACATTTTTTCAAAAATTACTTTTATCATTACTTCATAGTCTTATCTAAAGCGGGCAAAAAAAATACAAAAAAATATTACGATATTACTTACAAATGTACTATAATATACCCAAACCCATTTGAAAAATTTTTACATCTAATCTTCTTTTTTTTCCCCTCTTTGTTCCCATTCGAGAAATTTTTGTAGCGAGTTTTGGGATCAAAGGGCATCGACTTTTGATCTTGGGGGGGAAAAAGGGGCCCCCAAAAGTTTTTTCCGA